>NW_007252237.1:50119-61025 GCF_000164805.1 Carlito syrichta | reverse complement strand
CTGGAGTGCAGTGGCCGCTCCCGGCCACCGCAGCCTTGACCTGCTGGGCTCTGGCGATCCTTCCGCCTCAGCCTTCCCAGTAGCCGGAACTACAGGTGCGCGCTACCACGCCCGGCGGATTTTTTGATTTATTGTAGAGATGAGGTCTCACGAAGTTGCCCAGGCGGGTCTCGAACCCGCGGGCTCAGGCAATCCACTCACCTCAGCCTCCCAAAGGCGTGGGATTACAGGCTGAGCCACCGAGCCCGGCTCTCTCTGGATTTTTTAACAGAACTAGCTACTGGGTTACAAAGACGTTGTTCCCTGCTCCCTCTCTTGCCCAGTCCTCCACTCTCACCCAGTATCAGGACCTGGGCCATCAGGAGAAATTCCGCTGGGAGATGGCCATGACATTGAACATGGCCCTCAAAGCATGAACAGGATTCAACAAGGAATGATCAGAACGTCAGGACACTCCAGCTGACTGAGAGGGAGGTCACCATCAGTTGAGACAAGTCGCTTTCTAGGGGAGGAAAATATTGGGGCTAGTGTGAGAAAGAAAATTGTGGAAAGTTGAATTTTAGGGACCTTCGATTGGGTGACCATCTTGTAGTGTTTCAAGATCATCTTGAGTCAGGCCACATGTCAGCAGGATCCGATTTTCCTGGGGACTCTGAGGGAGAAACCATCCTTGGTCTCTCTCCAGTTTCTGGTGGTGGCTGGTGATCCCTGACATTCCTTGGCTTGCACCTGCGTCACTTTGGTCTGTGCTTCTGTCTTTTCTCTGTGTCTGTGTCAGATTTCCCTTTTCTTAGACGGACACCAGGCATTGGATGCATTGGATTTACCACCCACCCTAGTCCAGTATGACCTCATCTTACTGATTACATCTGCTAAGACCTATTTCTAAATAAGGTCACAGTCACAGGTTCCAGGGGGACATGAATTTATCCTTTTCCTGACCCGGAGTTGCTATGTCCCCAGGCTGGGCCATCTCATGGCCCTGGTCTGGAAGGGCTGGAACAGTTAGACAACATTGAAAGCATGTCCTCAAAGGCCACAGGCTCCAGGACAGCCAAGAAGACCACGCGTGTCATTTCTCTTCTCGCCCAAAGGGTAGAGGTGGTGGATGAGGACGGACCTTCTGAGAAGAGCCAGGACCCGCCTGCTCTGGCAAGATCCACTCCTGGCTTGAGCAGGTAATCAGTTGCTCATCTCCACCTGGGACTGGTGGCTGCCAGACCTGCTTGCCACTTAGTCACTATGGAACCTCTGTCAGGCCACCTCCCTGCTGGACCTCAAGGTCAGTGTCCCTATGTGCCCGGTGACAGGATGGGGTACATCCAGCTGGATGTCCCAGGGCTGAAAGAAAGAGAACAGTCCAGTCTCCAGAGACAGAGTGCCTGGCTCTTGTCTGCTTAGGACGGATCTGTGTCACCTTAACCCTTGCATCACTGAGCCTTGTGGCAGCACAACCTTGAGGTTTGAGAGGGTTGGCCACCATGGCAGCAGCCTACCACGGGCAGGTTAGCTCATGGCACTGCTGTAAGTAGACCAAGTTCAACCTGCCCGGGGAGGAGACTCTGCTGTGTCCCTGCCTCTCACAGCTGTCTTCTTTGCCAGCATGAATGGAAGCGGAAGCAAAGTGTCTGGGGCGACTTGGATGGAGCGCATGCCGAGTGGGCCTAGCCCTGCTGGGAGCCAGGAGCTCAGGTGGGTGCTGAGAGCTGACTTTGGCCTGTGATCAGGTGTGACAGTTTTCTGCTGGCCTGACAGGCTGAGCGCTGGTGATCTCACTCCAGGAGGGGCCATGATTTGCCCTGATTTCTGAGCCCTGAGTGTCTGGGCGGATAATGGTGCCCTCTTGTCTGCAGACCAAGAGAAATCAATAGCCCCTTGTGCTGTGTGCTGAATGGTGCTAAGTCCTGCAGGGAGCACCACCACCCTGCTGTCGTTGCGGTTTCAAGTGTGAGCCTGAATGGAGACCTTGGCTCGGGCTGCACCCTGTAGCGCCTTTGGAAGACCTCAGAGGCCAGAAGGAGAGAGTGCTTGTTCCTACAGGTCACTTCTGGGGCCCCCAGGGGCCGTTTAACTTCCCTACCACAATTGTGACTCCCCAGCTCGGACTCCACAGCCGCATGTAGACGTATGATGGCCACTCCCGGGGTTACTTCCCCTGGCCTGGAGTTCCTGACTCTTCTGTGTATGTGTCTCCCTTCTGGCACAGAGAACGTGACCCCGAGAATGATCTTCTTCACTCCCTCCCTCTTGTGATTCTCTCTGGTTGAGCAACCCTCCCCATAAGAACTTCTGTTCATAAGAACCTTTAAAGACATGGGAAAGACTTGCGAGCTCTTGACAAGGCAATATCTAGGGACTTGGCAATGGATGGGCTACCGGATCCGAGTACCACAGGCTGAGGAGCTTAAACCACAGACGTGACCTTCTTCCCAGTTTCAGAGGCTAGAAGTCCAATCAAGACGTGGGTATGGTTGGTTCCTTCTAGCGCCTCTCTCCTTGGCTTGCAGATGGCCATCTTCTCCCTGTATCTTCACGTGGTTGTCCTTCTGTGGGTATCTGTGCCCTAATTGTCTCTTCCTATAAGGACACCAGCCAGAATGATTAAGGCCCACCCTAATGACCCTATTTTAGTTTCATCTCTTCTTTAAAAGCCCCATCTCCAAATACAGTCATATTCTGAGGTACTGGGGGTTAGGATTTCAACACAGGGATTTCAGGGGACACAAGTCAGTCCATAACATATACATTTTTCATGTCTCTTTTGAAAAAGGTAGCAAATGGTTGGAGATGCCTTTTAAAAGATAACGTAAGAGGAGAATTAGGTTATGATGTGCTATGGATTTAACAGGCATCTTGACATTTATTCCAGAAAATTCCTTTGGATGTTTAATATCCATCCTATGGCTGTCATAGCAAGGTGGCTTTCTTAGTTTACTCTGGCTGACATCACCAAGTACCAAATTGGTTGGTTCAAACACCAGAAATAGATCGTCTCCCAGTCCTGGAGGTCAGAATTTCGAGATCTTGGTGTGGGCAAGTGGGCTCCTCTGAGTCTGTAAGGGAAGGATGTGCTCAAAACCTGTCTTGGTTTGGAGAGGGTCATCTTCTCTCTGGGTCGCTTCCTATCATCTTCCCTCTATGCGTGTTTGTCTTCGTTTCCATATGTCGCCTTTTTATGAGAACACGTGACATATTGGATCAGAGCCCACCCTGATGACTTCATCTTAACTTGGGCACCTCTGTAAAGACCCTGTCTCCAAATTTTGAGGTGCTGGGACTCCAACACGTGAATTGGGAGTAGCAGGAGACACAATTCAACCCACAATAGGAGCTGAGGAAGGCAAAGACTTTAAAGTATCAGTCTGGAGCAGCTCGGAGGCTGCCACTGCAGAGCTGAGAAGGCTGGGAGACCAGGGACTCGGGAAGAGGCTGTGTTTAGCTCAGGACATGCTGCCCGAAGGAACTGCCCATAGGGCCATGGCCCATAGATGGGTGGCTCCAGGCATCCAAGGAGCCACCAGAAGCAATGGGGGAGAAGAGTGACAAGCAAACTATGCCTGGATTAGCAAAGCATCCCCAAGCTTGAGGACTGGGGGCACAGAAGGAGCCTGGGGTGCTCAGCCTGGAAAAGAACAAACTCTGGGGCCACAGCCACCATCTTGGGGCTTGTGAAGGACTGATGTGGGAAGGGAAAGTAGAATGATCTTGCCTGTGTGGCCTCAGAAAATGGAATTAACACCACATGATGGAATGTTCTAGACACCAGAGCTGTCTCACAAAGGGGCAACTTCCATCAGTAAAGCTGGAGACAGGGGTTCAATCTCACAATAGAGGCTCAGCTTGATCCTTTGAATAGTTCTTCCCTCAGATTCTGCAGTCACCAAATATTCAGAATCCACCAGGTAGCTTCCAGGTGACCTGGTGGTTGACCCTGTCTTTGGGGGCTTCATCTCTGACCCTAGCCCCTCAGGTGCTGCACTGTGTTGGGTGGCCACCATCGGTACCCCACACCCGGCTCCTGGCCGTCTGGGAAGAAAACTCTGGATCCTGCAGCACCCCAGAAAAGGTTGGGTTATGGCAGAATGAGAGAGGGGAACGCCACGGCCTTGTCCCCAGCCACGGCCCCACCAAAACTGCCCTTTTCCTAGCCCTGGCCCTTCCCTGTCACCCTTAGCTACAGTCTGAAGGTCAGCACCTCATAACTCCTGCTCACCTGTGACCTGCACTCACTCAGGGACCCCAGACCTGGCTGCCTCACCCCTTCCAGTGCTGGTCCAGCTTCCTCGGCTCTCTGTCCTGGTCTTAGGCTGTGCCCCTAGCATGCTGTCTGACAGAGTTCCTGGCGAGCAGTGAATAAAAGCATGGCTTCTGGCACAAGAAAAGACCCTGGCTTTGCCTTATACTGGCTGTGTGACCTTGAGCAAGTCTCTTCACCTCTCTGTGCCTCAGTTTCCCCATGTGTAAAACAGGAAGAACAGTAATAGCTACTTCCCAAGGCTGTCCCTAGTTCAAAATGGCATTTGCGGGTAAGTGCTCAGCACACTGCCTGGGTGTGGGTGCCCTTGGGTGCCCTGGATCAGCTGGGCCCCTGTTCGAATGCAGGGGGTAACCATTATCGCCATCTCCTGACATCTGAGGGAAATACAACTAGAGGCAATGAAAAGGAGGTAACCCCACCTCCCCCCTCTTCAG
Source organism: Carlito syrichta (assembly GCF_000164805.1). Classification (NCBI taxonomy): domain Eukaryota; kingdom Metazoa; phylum Chordata; class Mammalia; order Primates; family Tarsiidae; genus Carlito; species Carlito syrichta. Next base: position 56,333 of record NW_007252237.1, on the reverse strand, counting down.
ACAGGGCAAGTCATGCCCTCTTTGGCGCAGACCACTGTCACACGCATTCCCACAGGTGGCTGGAGCCACAGTGGACGTTTCTTGATCAGTTTGGGGCCTCGACCTTCTGGAATGCCCGGTTCTGTGTTCTGTGAGTGCCTTTCAGAGGCGTGCAGACTTCCAGAGTGTTCCTGGCCTGCAGTAGCTCTCAGCCCAGCTGAGGACTTCAGATTGGACCAGAGCTGTGTGAGGTCGAGGGTCTGGAAAGGTGCTTGGGCTGGTAGGGGCTTCAGGGGAGGAGAGGCCCCTGCGGGAGTGTCCTGGGATGCTGTAACAAGATATCAGACACTAAACAACAGGAACATATCTTCTCCCTCTGGGAGCTCTGGGGAGAAGCTGTTCCAGGCTTGTCTTGTAACTTTTGTTGCCCACAGTCCTTGGCATTTCTTGGCTCACGGCTGCCTCACTCCCTGGGTGTGGGTGCCCATCTTCCCATGGCTGTCTTCCCTCTGTGTGTCTGTGTCCAAATTTTCCTCTTCTCGGGAGGACACTTTTCACCAGATTAGGGCCCATCCGCTCCACTGTGACCTCGTCTTACCTTGGTTACATCTGCAAAGACTGTCTTCCCACATAAGGTGATAGTCTCAGATCTCAGGAGTTAGGACCTCAATATGTCTCTGGGAGGGTGGGTCACAATTTAGCCCCATAACCGGCCCCCTGGAATACGTGCCATTTGTGCTTATCTTTAAGAAAACATTGCTTAAGGGATGACAAAGGTGAAAGAGACACCGAGGAAGAGACGCCAGCAAGAAAATGTGATCTACTTGCCTGTAACAGCCACAAGACAGGCATGTCCCTGTTTCCTGGCACCATGTGCTTTTCATGAGGCTGAGTGGGACCAGCAACCCAAGGCTTTATGCTGTCATCAATGATGTCATCCTCGACAACGATGTCAGCATTGTTATCACCAGAGGAGATATGCAGAAGTCAGAGCTGCCCATGTGTACTGGGCCTCTCCTGGCTGTCATGGTGGGGAGATGCCCTGTCCCTGGCAGTCCATCCAGCTCCCTCTGGTCACCTTCAAGTCCCACTCAGGGTGAGGTGGAGGGACAGAGATGAGTGTCCCACAGACCCAGTCCTCCAGGGGCTCCCGGTTCAGGTTGGAGTCAGACATACACCGGGGTCAATTCCACAGCTGGCTGAGAGCAGCAAGCTGCCCCACTCCCTGCTTTCACCCTGGTCCCTGGAACCCCTGCCCCTCCTGGTACCCCTGAGTGGTCTTTCTAAAGTGTCAGCATCTGATGCCATCAATCCTCACCCCCCACTCCAAGCCCATGCCACTCCTCCCTTACTCATATCCGATCTGACCTCTGCATTCAAAACCACAGACAGCCTCCACCTCCTTTCCCGCCATCTCTCTTCAGCTGGCCAGAGTGTCCACAGGGCTAGATTTCTGTCTGGGCCCCATGTGCTTTCCATGAGGCTGAGTGGGACCAGTTCCCATGCCTCCCTATCCCCATACTGCTCCCTGATGGGGCAGGACCTTCATCAGAGCAAGCCTGGGGCTCATTTCTGTCTGCACACCCCCCCCCCGCCCCCCCGGTGCCCAGGGACAATTGCAGGCAGGAGTGAACGGCTGCAATGTGAGTTGGGGTTAGACCTCCATGCATCTGGGGAGGTCTAGTTTAGGGTGAAGGGTCTACCCTCACAAAGCCAGAGATCTTTAGAGTTTCTCTGGCCCTGACCAGCACCACTGCCAAACCACTGGGTGTGAGACTCTGCATTGGGGCCAAAGAATGCAAGAGACTCAGAGAGATATGTGTCCCACGAGGCCTGTGGTCACCCAGGGGCAGACTCTGAGCATGGCTGGTAATGGAAACTCTCAAAGGGACCCTTTGATGACAGGGCTGGATCCATCTTCCACAGGCTCCAGCTCACGGGCCCTTTATCGTCACTACTGGGTCTCCAATGCCCTCTCTTACTCTAACTCCATATTTCCTTGGCCTCTCATCCCCATTGGTCCCATCAGCCTGTGAAACCAGAATTCCACCTAGCCTTGAAAATACAGCCGGGCAGGGTGGCTCATGCCTGTAATGCCAGCACTTTGGCAGGCCAAGATAGGAGGATTCTTTGATCCCAGGAGTTTGAGACCAGCCTGGGCAGCATAGCAAGATCTTGTCCGTGAAAAATAAATAAGTAAGCAAACAAACAAACAAATAAATATTGTTCGGACATGGTGGTACATGCCTGTAATCCCAGCTAGTAGAGAGGCTGAGGCCGGGAAGATCACTTGAGCCCAGGAGGTTGAAGTTGTGGTGAGCTATGATTGTGCCACTGCACTCCAGCCTGGGTGACGAGTGAGAACTTTTTCTCCACTAAGAATAAGGCGGGGGGGGGAGAAAGAGAGACAGAGAGAAGGAAGGCAGACAGGCTGGCTGGACTTCATCATGCAAGGAGTTGGCAGCTACAGGTGTCAGAGTTGAGAGGTCTCATTTCTACCCAGAAGGGCCCCCACTGTGCCTGGGTGAGGGTTGGGCTCAGGTCTGGGTGGAAGACAGGGGACGAGCCCTTCACCCTCCCTCTGGGGCTACAGGTCACTGACTGCAGCACTGAGAAGGTTCAAGGCCAAAGAGGACATAAGAGCAAAACAAAAAGGGAAGGCAGTGGGTCGGGGGTCCTTCTGCAGTAGCCAGGGTGCTCCTGGGGGATAGTGTCCTTGGACACCCCACACAGGTGGGGAAGGGGAGGCTTTTCTCCCCTGCAACTCTGGGTCTCTCCTTTGACCTGCAGCTCGAGAGGTGAAGAGATCGTCCGTCTGCAGATCACGACACCCAGGGCAGGACTCCGCCTGGTGGCCCCGGACCTGGAAGGCGTGAGGTAGGGATCCCCGCTGCAGCCCCACACACCATTCTAGAGACGGGACTGCAGGCTCCGGATGAAATGATGAGGCCTGGGCTGGGGCTGCTACCATGGGGCTGACAGGTTGGTGGGAGGCGTGGCCGAGCTCGGTTCTCTGCCTGGTCTCATTCTCTCCCTCAACAACCATTGTGGAGAGAGTGCTCGGTCCCTATGAGGCCACAGGCCTGGCCCTGGGACCCCGTGGTCAACGAGACCCCCTGAGCTGCAGTTGCTGGTCGGGGAGGCAGACACCGATGTGAGCTTGTGCAAGGTCACACCGGCGATGCTGACCCTGCTGTGTGATGCTGGCCCCCTGGGGAGTGACAGGGCAGTTTAGCTCTACCAAGCCCTGGAAACGGGACCGGACAGCCGTGCTAAGGAGGGACACTGAGTCTGTGAGCCCATGAAGTCCACTAGGGCTGCCACTTTGCCAGTGTGAAAGGCCATGGGGAATGAGGTGGGGTCACTGGGTTAACATTCACAGCCCTGGATGCCAGGTCCTATGCCGGGGAGGGGGAGGGGCAAGGGGGCTGTGAAGGCCAGAATCTGGGTTCATCTGACCTTCCTGGAGGAAGCAACATCCAAAATGAGTCCCGAGTGATCTCTAGGACCCTTACTATCCTCCTTCTCACTTCTCTCTTTAACCCTGTTTGCTTCTACCCCACCCCCAGTCTGGTGTTGCGTCCTGTCCATTTTATTTTAGAGCTATTTTCATCCCTTCTGCCCTGTCCCGGGTCCAGGCTTCTACTGTCACTCATCCCAACTGTCCTCCACACATCTGCCTGGGTGGCGTTTCCAAAAGGTAGAAGTAGCTCTCCCTTCCTGGGCCTTTCTCTGTGCAGGCTGAGGCCCTGCCTGGGATACCCTTTCCTGTCTGTATTTTTCAATTCCACCTCAAATGTTTCTCCTCCGGGGCACCTTCCTCTCCCGCATTTCTTCCCCATGCAGCATCTGAGGGAGTGGTTGATTCTGCACAGCAGCAGTAGGGTACGGATGTAGTCACTATGCCCATTTCACAGATGAAGAAACTGAGCCCCGAATGGGGAAGCAACTTACTCAAGGTTGCGCGATCAAATGCAGGCACTGCTCTGGTGGGGGCGGGGCAGGAGGGACAGAAAGATGTAGTATTTACTGAATGAACTCATTTGTTGAGTTTACTTGTAGGTATCCAAGTATACATTTTCGGGGGAGGGACCTGAGGGTGTGTGGTGTTGGTCTGGGAGGGAGGTCAGGACACGAGAGGTTTCCACATTCTATGCAGACAGAATCAAGGACAAATAATGCAGCTGAGTGTCACATGGGGTGCGTATTGAGGGAATGGACACAGACCCTGTGTGTAGGTGGCAACCACCTGGCCGTCCCTCCTGGGGGGCACTGGGGGAGGACGGTCACTTCTGGCCATGTTGAGAGGGAGCTGCCTGAGGGTCAGTGGAGAGGCAGTGAGTATGTGGGAAGAAGTGGAGGGTGTTAGTTCAAGGTTGCAGTTGATGCTATGGGAGGGGAAAGGAGGTAGCCCAGGAGCATGTGGAAAGGCAGGGAGGGATGCTGGGAACATTTAGGGAGTACAAGTGGAGGAAAGTAGGCTACTTGCCCGGCTCGGTGGCTCAGCCTGTCATCCCGCGCTTTGGGAGGCCGAAGTGAGTGGATTGCCTGAGCCCGCGGGTTCGAGACCCGCCCCGGGCAAGTTGGCGAGACCTCATCTCTACAATAAATCAAAAATGAGCCGGGCGTGGTAGCCCGCGCCTGTAGTTCCAGCTACTTGGAAGGCTGAGGCGGAAGGATCGCCGGAGCCCAGCAGGTCGAGGCGGCCACTGCACTCCAGTCTGGGTGACCGAGTGAGACTCCAACTCACAAAAAAAAAGAAAGAAAGAAAGAAAAGGAGGCAACCAGGACAGGGAGGTAGGAGGTTGTGTCACAGAGTCAAGAGAGGCCAGATGGCAAGAAAGCAGAGTAGCCCACTGGGTTGACAGGACAGAATGGTGGCTTGAGATAGTGATGGAACGGGCTCTGCTCTTCCTCTTATTACTTGTGGAAGTTAGGACAAGTTGCTCAGGCTCTCTGTGCCCCGGTTTGTTCGTCTGGAAAATGGGCCTGGATGATAACAGTGTCCATGTCATGTCCTGGGGTTGATGAGGAGGCCGAATGCACATCAAGTCACAAGAACAGACTCCAGCCCTCCAGAAACAGCAGCTGTCAGTGATGAGGCATTTGAGAGTGAGGTAGCTACCCCCACTGAGTGGCTGATGCACAGCTAACTTACGTTTTTTTCCCCATAGGTCTTCCCCAGATCACAAAGACAAGGAGGTTCCCTGCTCCAGAGAGCCCCAGAGAGACCAGGCTGGTGAGGAGGCCTTCAGGGGCCCCCACACAGACTCTGACAGGTAACTCACTGCAGGGGGCAGATGCTCACCCCAGATATGTCCTGTTCCCAGTGTGTTTCCAGTGCCTGGGGTAGTGAGGTCTTCAGTGGATACCATCGCAAGAAGGACTGAAGAAATGCATGAATGAGGCCCGGAGAGGGGCAGGCTCCTGCCAAGATCCCTCAAGTAGCCAAACTCCAGGCCAGGTCACTGTCCCCACTCTTGGACCATGCCAGATTCCTTCCATTTACCGAAGGCTGCCACACTCACTCTGCTTTTAGTCCAGGACACAGCAGCCCTGCAATGACCAAGGCGAACCAAGCTGGCCATTTGGGGGAGTCAATGACCAAAGGATGCTTGGGGCTCCATGAGCTTCTAGCACGGACTTTCAGATGACCTGGGGATGAAGGGAGACATGCGGAGGATGGCGAGTTGGAGTCATGGAGGGAGGTGATGAGTCCAGGGTGGGTGGCTGTGCCCAGGCTCCCCAAAACCAGCACCCTGACCTGTCCTCCAAGCAGATCAAGGCCTATGAGTGTGGTGAACAGTGGCTACAAACTGGGCATTTCCTCCATGGGACCTTGGTAGCCAGAATGAACACAAACAGAAGGTGAACACAGTGTGGGAATGAGACTTATGATGGGCTCTGCGTGCCTTGTCCATTGCTCTGTTGGCCTCTGGCCGCCTGGCATGTCAGTCCCCTCCTTTCCACCTTGCTCTGTTTCTCAGCTCCACTCTCACCCCCAACCCACCAGGTTTGGAAGAAACACAGACATTTTTTTTTTAATTATTATTTTTTATTATAAAGATGCGGGGGTACAATTCAGGGTTAGGTATGCAAACATTGATCATGTAGGTACCCTTGTTGATGAGGTGTGCCCCTCCCTCCCCTAGCAGTTTCCCTCAACTGTCAATCCCTTTCTTTTTTGTTTTTTTGAGTTGGAGTCTCACTCTGTCGCCCAGACTGGAGTGCAGTG
>NW_007252237.1:41455-49490 GCF_000164805.1 Carlito syrichta | reverse complement strand
ATACACTCACCTCAGCCTCCCAAAGGCGTGGGATTACAGGCTGAGCCACCGAGCCCAGCTTCCAATCCCTTTCTTATAGTATCATAATAATTGTTCGAGGTCTGCTTATGAGTGACAACATACGGTACTCTGTTCTTTGTTTCTGTGATAGATCACTGAGTGTGATCAACTCCAAATCCATCCAAGTTGCTACAAAGTCCATGTATCTGTCCTTCTTGATGGCTGCATAATATTCCACTGGAAACACAGAAATTCTTGGTGATTGAGTCAACTTGGGATGAGCTGGGCTCCGGTCAGAGAGGCACAGGGTGGCAGTCAAGGGCCTGTCCTTCTGGACTGGCGATCCACTCTCGTGATATTGGGGTTACAGGAGGTCAAAACCCAAGCAGGGTCAGCAAATGCTTCTCTCCTCCTCACAGGTCAAGTGCACAGTTGAGCGCTGGCAGCGTGGGGTCTGGAGCTGAAGGGCCCCCACCTGAAGGTTTGACTGGAGCAGATATCAGCTCTGAGAGAGGAGGGTGAGCTGCCACACTGATTCTCCTCATCCCTATCCCCAACACGGCCTTTGTCCTGGGCTTTCACCTCTTGGAGTCACCTGTGCTGGAATCTCCTTCCTTTCTCTGTCCCCTGCCATGGGTCCAGCCCAGGTAGAACGATTATGTGGGAAATGTGTACAGGGACAAATGAATGAATGAATGACCCAGGGGCGGATGAGTCGTCGCCTTCTTACTTCTTGGCTGAGCTCAGGCCCCTGTGCTCTGGCTCTTGCCCCACGGCCCCTCCTTTCCTGAACCACCTGCCCTGGCCAGCTCTGCTCTGAGGTCCAGGAAGAGGAAGAGGAAGAGGTGAGGCCCTGGAGGGACGAACTGGGAAACCAGCATCCCCAGCTGGGCTCTGGCTTCCCAGTCCTGAGCAGAGTCAGGGGCTACTTTCTCAGCCATGATCTGGGGAGGAGCAAGGTCCCACCTGTCCCTAAGTGGTTCCAAACCAAGCATGAGTCACCCTTGGGGACAAAAGCCAGCTATGCAGATGTCGGCACACATGACCCAACGCCAGACTGTGCTAGAGCTCTCCTGGCCCTCCTGGCTGCTCCTTTGGCCCCAGCCCACAAGGGACCCCTTTCCCTCACTATAGTTTGCAATTGATGCCTGGAGCCAGAACCCTGACATCTAAATCCAGGCCCACAAGCCAGCACGGGAAGGAGACAGCAGCCCCTGGCCTCTATAACCACCGTCTCTGAGCAGGAAAGGCCACTGGGTCAGAGCCTCGGTTCCCTGAGCTGCCGATAGTGGAAAGGACTGTCCTAACCCTCCCGTGCAGCCTGCTTCTTTTGCTGTCTACAGAGGCATCGGAAGGATCTTCTTTTCTGTTATTTCTTGAGACAGGGTCTCACTCTGTCACTCAGGCTGGAGTGCAGTGGTGAAATCATGGCTCACCGTAGCCTCAACCTCCTAGGCTCAAGCCATCCTCTCATCTCAACCTCCTGAGTAGCTGGGACTAAAGGAGCGCACCACCACACCAGGCTGTTTGTTTTTGTTTTACTTTCTTGTAGAGACGAGGCCTCACTATGTTGCCCAGGTTCGTCTCCAACTCCTGGACTCAAGTGATTCTCTCACTCAGCCTCCTGAAATCTTGGGATTACAGATGTGAGCCTCCACCCCCCCACCCCCGCCAGAAGGACCTTCTTAGAAGGACGTTAGATAAAATTTCTCCCCTGCTCACGCCTTTCAGTGTCCCTCCCCACGGCCCACAGGGTCCTGCCTGGTGCAGATGATGGAGTTTGCTGTTGGCCACCATGGAAGCCTCTAGGCCTCTTGTTTGTGTTGCCTCTGAGATGAAGTCTTTGCTTTCCACTCTGTTTTCTCTCTCTGTCTCTCTCTCTCTCTCTCCAGCAGGAGTTTTGAGAGGACAGAAAAGCTCCACTGTGGGAGGGGGCCCAAGGGGGTTGCCCCACTCTGTTTTCTTAAAGTGAAGAAGCCAGGTCTCAAAGTAACTTGCAGAATCATCTGAAGAATCTTCTAGACTTTTATGATTTTTAACTCAGTCTTTCACAGTCATCCCTTAGTATCGATGGGGGTGGGCTCCAAGACCTTCTGCGGATATAAAATCTGCTCAAGTCCCTGAGAAAATGGCATAGTATTTGCCTGTGACTTACACACATTTTCCTGTATGCTTTAGATCATCTCTAGGTTACTTATAGAACCTAGTACAACACAAATGCTATGCACATAGTTGTTATACTGTATTGTTTAGGAAATGATGGCAAGAAAAAAAAGTTTAAATGGGTTCACTGCAGATACACTGTCCTTTTTATATACATATATTTTTCCCGATTTTTTTTTTTTAATGCAGCAGCATGCTCATGGCCACCGCAGCCTTGATCTGCTGGGCTCCGGCAGTCCTTCCACCTCAGCCTTCCAAGTAGCTGGAACTACAGACACACGCCACCATGCCCGAATGATCTTTTTGTGATTTATTGTAGAGATGAGGTCTCATCACCAAGTTGCCCAGGCTAGTCCCGAATTTCCAGGGCTCAGGGAATCCTCTTGCCTGGGCCTCACAAAGTGCTGGGATTACAGGCTGAGCCACCAAGCCCAACCTTTCCCCGAATGTTTTTGATCTGCAGTTGTATATGGGAGGGCTAACTGCACTTAGTTTGACAATGATTTTTGAGAAACTTCTTTCTTATGGAAACGTCTCTCCTTTTGCATTCATTCCTGTGGAGGCTTTTGTCCCTGAATGTGGAGGGGGTAGGTGGTGACTGCTCAGCGTGCTGTGAGTGTGTCTGCCTGGTTACAGAGGGACTGTGGCTTGATCCTGATCAGGCTGGGTGGGAGAGCCCCTAATAAATCTGCATTGCAAGGGTGGGTACAGATGCACTGGGAAGATGTGCTGCTTCCACCAAAGGCCACAGGACCCCGTGATAACAGGAACACATCAGTGTATGTCATGGCCTGGGTAGTAATCAAAGTACCTGGCATCCATGAGCTCATTTACCCTTCTCAGAATACTTGTGAGGCAGACATGATTATTACACCCACATCAGTGATGTTAAAACTGAGGCCCAAAGAGATTGGGTAAAGTGTCCAAGGTCACACAGCTCGAATCGGGGCAGCCTGCCTCCAGGAAGTGTGCACTTACCCACTATGCCTCACAAGCCCCAGGTGGCAGGCTGCCTTGGGATATAAGTATGGTGTCCCAAGCACCCATTTGAGCAGCTTCTCAGTTCCTATCACCTGTGAGGGACAAAAGGTAGACAGGAGGATTGCTCGGGAGAGGGTAGACACACAGAACAACGTCTTGAACCAAGACCAGGTTTGGCCTTCTTCTTCAGGCTGTGGTCAGCTGCTAACGTCACCCCTTTCATGGATGATCAGGATGTGCACAGTGCCGGTTCTCAGTCCTGCAAGCCTGGACAAGTGGCCATCAGGTAAGGGTATAGGGTGACTACATCCGGCATCAGTCTCATTCCAGTCCCATACCAGTCCTATATTTCTTAGCTTCGTGTCACCTTCACATCAGGCCACCATAGCAGGAAAGGGAAGCCTGGGAGGTGCCCTGACAGCAGTGAGAGAAGAGGGACAGGTGATACACCCAGCACCAACTGACCCAAGTTGAGGTGGCGGGGGGGGCGTGGAGAGGGGAAGGCATAAGGAGGCAGAGCTTCAGAAGAGATGGTACAGGGCTCAGTCCCAGGGAGCATGTGGCAGGTGGCTGGGAAGGGCAGTTGCCTCCAGGGGCACTAAGGGACCATGGGAAGCAGTGGTGTGTTCCCAGGCTGTCACCTTCTGCTCTGTTTCTTCTACTAGTCCTCTAGTGGGAGTGGCTGTTTTCTCGTGAGGGCATGGAGCATTGGGGAAGCCATAGTAGCGAATGATTTTCTCGACTCCCACAAACCCCAAGGAGTAGGTCAGGTGCAGAATCCTGGAACCCAGAACCAGGAGACTTCCCCAGGGACCCCGAGTTGGCCAGGGGCAGAGCTTGGTCTTCAACTTGGGTGCTAGGGTCACACCCAAGGCTGATACAGTGTTGTCACATACAGTGGCCTCTGTGCTACCCATATGCCAGGACCAGGCCTTACCAGCAGACATAATTCCTCCCCTTTCCTGTGAGAAGGTAGCTGGGAAGGGGGAGACCTTGGCCCCAGCCTCTTGTGCTCTGAGACCTCAGAGGCCTGTGTGCTTCCTCCCCAGCTCCAATGCTACTTCAGCTTCTGCCGTCCCAGCTGATAGGAAGCGTCACAGCGCAGCAGACCTGGAGGATGCAAAGGCAGACCCAAAGGGGTAAGACCTCAGCAGACAGTGCTGGATTTCTGGGATGGAGAAAGGCAGCTTGGGCGTGCTGGGAAGACGAGGCCAAGTGAGGCTCTTGAGCTGGTTTGCAGTGCACTGCAAAGGCAGAAGCCCCAGCTGGAACCCTGTGGTCTCTGGGGCCAGGTAGCTTGCCAGCAAGCCATGTTGGCTCTGGCCAGGAAGTACGCCACAGTCAGGAAGGGTCACCCTCTTTCCGTCAGCCACTCTGGCAGCATGTGACTTTGCTGGAGGCTGAAATACACAGATCGGACAGGGCCCTGCGCTCAGGCTGGGAGGCCCATCAGAGGCTGGCCCAGATCGCTACAACACACCAGTTGTGGGCAAGGGGAGGGGACTTCATAGGGAGGTAGCTTTTGAATCGAATCTTGAAAGGTGACTAGGAGCTTTCCGAGCAGAGGGAACAGAATATACAAAGGGCTCAAGAGAACCTGTTGCTTCCTGGGCACTGTATGTAACTGTCTATGGCCAACCATGAGGGTCCTCGTGGGCCCTAGTCCTGGTGGAAGAGGGGGGCTCAGCCAAGTAGGGAGGCGCCGCTTGCCTGTTTGTACCATGACATTGTACTTAACTTTGGAACACCTACTGTGTGCCCAGCCCTCTACTCACAGTGTCTCATACACTCCTCACCACAGTCGCTAGAGGTTTATGCCTCATTAGAATGAAAAACAAAGGCCTGGAGCCCAGGTCTCTATGCCCCCTAGGAAGATGAGTGCTCTGAAGAAAATGGCCAGGTGCTGAGCTGCAGAACGATGGCAGTGAGGCGGGCTACTACTTAGGTGGGTAGGAGGAGTCAACCCTAGAAAGAGCAGGGAGAGGAGAACTGAGGATAAGGAACTGCAAACCTAATAACTCCGTAGTGGGAACACATTTAGCATGTTGCAAAGCATAGAGTGGCTGGGGCCGTGCTGGGGAGAGGGACCGTAGATGAAGTAGGGCCTTAGTAAGCTAATGATAAGGAAGTTGGATTTTACTTCAAGTTTTAAGCCAAGTAGAGCCTGCTGTGATTAGGGGTTCAAAAGGTGATTGCATGGTTGCACTTTAACACCACTTTCCTGTTTTACTTAAACAAGGATCCTGGAAGTGTGGTGAGTAATGGGAATCTAAGGTATTATATGACCTCTTTTCTGTTTCAAATGATACTGGCAACTAACAATTAGAGGGGTAACAATAGCTGACACCTATAGTGTGTCGCACTAGGTGCCTTGCAGTCTTCTAGCAGCCCTGTGAGATGGATAAGGTGAGGAAACTGAGAAAGGCTAAGGGACTTAACTGAGGACTTATAAGTGGCAGAGCTGAGTCCTATGGTAAGAGGCATTCAGAAAAACTCCAGGCCAGGCTCATGACTCAGACTGTCATCCCAGAGCTTTGGGAGGCCGAGGCGAGGGGATTGCCTGAGCCTGTGGGTTCGAGACCAACCCAGGCAATTTGGCGTGACCTCGTCTCTACAATAAATCAAAAATTAGCCAGACGTGGTAGTGTGCTCTTATAGCTCTGGCTACTTGGAAGGCTGAGTCGGAAGGATTGCCTGAGGCCAGCAGGTCTACACTGGGGTGGCCATGCGCAGTGTGCCACAGCACTCCAGCCTGGGTGACGGAGTGAGACTCCAACTCAAAAAAAGAAAAAAAAAAAGAAAAACCACAGAAGAAAGTACAAATAACCAGTTTATGAAATCCTGTCTTTTGAGCCTATTCTCAAGACCCAGAGCTAGTCACTTCCAGCTGGGTGGCAAGTAAAGCATGCTGTGGGTTCTCAGCTAATTCTCCAGAAACCTGGGAAAGGATCCAGCTTATTATGCAACCTGACAGAGGAGGAAACTGAGAGACACACTCCTGTAAGGAGCATGGCCAGGAATAGAGCCCAGATCCACCCAAACTCTAGAGCCCAGACTCAGAAGCACTTTCTTGATGTTTGCAAAAGCAATACAAACTTTCTCGACCCATTTCACAACTCTAGCTGCACTTGAGAATTACCTGGGAAGTATTAAACAAGATACGACAAAAACCTTTCTAAGATCCAGGTGGAAATTGAGATATCATTTTTATTCACCACTCCTGTGTTTTAAAAAGCTCCCCAGTTGATCTTCCTTTCCTGTCTGGGTTGAGAACCCCCTTTCTAGGGAAATGGTTCTAAAGCAGGGGCATCTCCCAAACCTCTCAGCCTCCTAGGGTACATGTAACAGTGTGGAGACAGCTAGAGGAGGGGGCACCACTGACTTCTACTTAATACAGATCTGGGATGTCACTTAACAGGTTACATTGCACAGGACAGCATCTCACCCCCCAACACACAAAAAAGAATTCTATGGCCCAAAATGTTATTAGTGCTGAGGTCGACAACACCTGCTCTAGAGCTTTCACGGTCTTTTTTGGGATGGACAGACTCGGGATGGGAAAGAAAAAAGGGGTGCAGTAGAGCGACACCGCCGGCCTTCGGGATCAGGGCAAGGGGGCTCAGGACGTGTGCGCCTGCGCGAGGGTGAACCTGTCATCGGCGACGACGCATGTGCGCATGTGCAGTTCGGCGAGCGCGCGACCGTCGTGAGTGCGCCTGCGCAGGCCGCCATTTCCTGCCGCTGTGAGCTTTGGTCTCAGGTCCCGCCGGGAAAAGCGACCCTTCACAAAGCGAAATGGCCGCCCGAGGCCAGAACCGCCTCAGCCGAGCTTCTCTTGCGGCGATGCCGGCGCCGACCTCCAGGTGGCGCCGGAGGATCACAAATGGGCCCGTCGGCGCCCTGGCCCTCGCCCTGGGCCCCAGGGTGCTCGCTGCTCCTGCCACGCGTGCGGTGAGCGCGGTGGCCCGACCGGCCGAGGCGGGAGGGAGTGCGCGGCCCCGGCTCTTTTCGCAGGGGTCCCGGCGTCCGCCGGTCTCTGGGAGGCTGGACACGAGTCTTCAGAGACGCCCGGGGTGGCGGGCGGCAGCTGGTCCCTCCTGCCACGCGTGACCCTCGGGCTGACCCGCCTGGGCGGGGAGCTCGGCGGGGACGGGCTTCCTTCCCCAGGAGCTTGATGAGAGAGCGCCATGGGGATGGTGGCCTTCAGTGGGGCAGTGGAGACTTGCTTTTTCTAGGTTACAAAGCAATTTCATCTGTCCCAAACTTTAGGGACTCTGCCATATTCTCGCTTGGCCCTGCTTCATCACATGTACAGGGAGAGGCAGTATAGCACAGTGGTTGACAGCATGAACTCTGGTGCTAGTGTTCAATTTTTTTCTTTTTCTTTTTCTTTTTTTTTTTCGGTCAAAATCTCAGTTCGTGGCCCAGGCCGGAGTGCAGGGACAGCTCCCGGCCACCACAGCCGCGACCTGCTGGGCTCTGGCGATCCTTCCGCCTCAGCCTTCCCAGTAGCTGGAGCCACTGGCATGTGCCACCATGCCTGGCTGATTTTTTTATTTATTGTAGAGATGAGGGCTCGTGAAGTTGCCCAGGCTGGTCTCGAACCTCTGAGCTTAGGCAATCCTCTCGCCTCAGCCTCCCAAAGTGCTGGGGATGACAGGGGTGAGCCACCACACCCGGCTCCTCTTTACTTTCAGTGATTTTAGAGCAGGCTCAGAACCTTCTCGTTAGCAGCACTTTGGGGGACGCCAGTTCTCCTGCCCTGCCCGAGGCTTCAGCAGACCCCACATCCCTTCCGCCTGGGTCCATCCCTTTCAGTTCTCCCCCGCTTCTGCTGTCGCCCGTCGCTGCTGCTTTGTCCACAGCAGAAGGTCTGGAGTGCAGCGCGGTT
>NW_007252237.1:33838-40415 GCF_000164805.1 Carlito syrichta | reverse complement strand
GGCTCACACCTGTCATTCCAACACTTTGGGAGGCTGAGGTGGGAGGATCACTTGAGGTCAGGAGTTCAAGAACAGCCTGGGCAACATTAGCAAGACTCCGTTGGCACAAAAATAAAAATTATAAATCAGCTGGGTATATTGGCACTTGCCTGTAGTCGTAGCTACTTGGGAGGCTGAGGCGGGAGGATCGTGAGAGCCTGGGAGTTTTAGGCTGCAGTGACTACACTCTAGCTTGGGTGACAGAGTGAGACCCCTCTTCCAAAAAAAAATGGAGGCATTAATGACCTGATGGGAAGGGCCTGTCAACCATGAGCTTCACTGTAGCGTGATCTAGCTGGGCCATTTTACTGGGGAGCCCCAAAGTTACTAGCTTTAGTTCCGTCATCTTGAGATGATCAAATAACCCAGAGGAAGCTCTTCAGTGTGATGCCTGAGGCTGGCCGTCAGCATCCCAGGAACTGAGTGGGCCCAGAAGGCCCTAGGTGGTCCACACCTGGCGCATCCACATTCTGTACCGTCCGTTGTTCCTGGTGCTCCCGGTTGCGACACTTTGTTTGAGACACACTTTGTTTCATCCTCTCCAAAGAGAGTACTTCCTCTTCTGCTAGAATGGGAGAAGGCACTGGAGAGCTCAGTGCCTCTTAAACAGCTTTTCAGCTGTACCTCCATATTTCCCCGTTTTCACTGCTAATCCCTGAGCCGTGTGTGGCGTTCGCAATGAAATTTGGGGGAAGCTCAGCTTTCCCTCCCCGTACCCCTCTCCCTCCCTCTCCTCCTCCTGCTCCTCCTCCTCCTTCTCCTTTTTTTTTGATTCAGGGTCTCTCTGTTGCCCAGGCTGGAGTGCAGTGGCAGGATCACTGCTATCTTCAGCCTCAGCCTCCTGGGGTCAGGTGATCCTCTTGCATCAGCCTCCTATGTAGCTGGGACTACAGGCGTGGGCTACTATGCCTCAGCTTATTTTTTATTTACTTATTTATTTTAGTCAAAGTCTCACTCTGTTGCCCAGGTTAGAGTGCAGTGGCACGCTCACAGCCACCACACTCCCGACTCGCTGGGCTTAGACAATTCTTCTGCCTCAGCCTTCCAAGGAGCTGGAACCACAGGCGTGCACCACCACGCCTGGCTAAATTTTCTTTTTTTAATTTATTGCAGAGATAAGTTCTTGCCAAGTTGCCCAGGGCTGGTCTCGAGCCCCTGAACTCAGGCAATCATCTTGCCTCCGCCTCCCCAAGTGCTGGGATGATGGGTATGAGCCACTGTGCCCAACCCCTCTCCTCTGTGCCTCAGTTTCCTCACATGTAGATAGTGGTAACAATACTTCCTACCACACAGGATTGTTGGAAGGGCTAAATGGACTTGCATATGTAAAGCACGTATGATATTTAGACCTTAAGTTAAATGAAGTAGTCCCAGAGGAGTACCTGCTTCCCCCAGAAGTATTAAGGACGCCTGGAAATCTGATTTGACCAGCTTTATTGGCCCGATTTCCTTTGATAAGACACCGTATTTCATCTCCTTCCCACTAAATTTTTATCAAATTTTACATCTAGAACTATTTTCTTCATGTTGCAAGTTTGGATTTTCAGGTTTATGTTCTCTCTACATGAGGATCAGGTGAACTTTAGGCAAATTCACTCACTGCTGACAACTGTAGTGTAGTGGAGGCAGTGCCACAGTGGAAGGGGACATTTTCTTTTGTGTAGAATGGGTTTGTGTCAGGAATCGGCAGTGGCTGTACTAGGCTATTGGAATTTGGATTCAGTTACAGCCAGAGAACCAGCTAATCCCAATCCAAAGCCTCATCAGAGGTCACTCCCATTATTACCTTGCTTATCTCTGACCACTTGACTTTCAGACAGTTCATGAGGGGCCTGGACAGGACAGCTAGGAAATAAGGCCCCCAGGAACCACTTGCAGCTGCCTGTGAATATCTGCCTAAAATTTCTTTTCTGAGATGTAGGTGGGCCACATCTCCTAAAGTCCTAGTGGCCCTGCTCCAAGGTTTAGGATGAGGAAACCTTATTCACCTTTGTCCCTATGTTGTAGTGGAAGCTCAGTTGCTCTTTGTGGAGAATCCTGGCTCTATTCTCAAACTTGGTGAGGACAACCTCTATTTATTAGCTTATTTCTGTAGAGGACATGGAATGGAATAGATGGGACTGATTACATCCATGGTAAAGCTAACTCAGGGCTACCATAGTCAAGAGGCAACCTCTTTAGGCCTTCTGTGTTTATCTGTGGCTCAAGTATGTGTGTCACAGGCAGAAGCAGAGTGGAGTGTCAGAGCAGCCTGCTGGCATTCCTGGGACTGACACTGGACTTGCAGATCACTTTTGGTAAGGGTGGGAGAAGCACAGCACCAATGGGATGGTGTCACCGACACTGAGTTGTGTCACACCCACCTCCCTGCACTTCTGCCTGGTGTGCATTGAGGTGCCAGTCAGCTTGCTGTCCCTGCTGTGTTATTTAGCCTCGCCCCCTCATCAAAGAATCACATTGCTTTCGGGCCTCCGCTCTTCTTGTTATTCCAATGTGATGGCAGGGAGCCTGCCTAGCTTGGACTCAATTTCCATAAATAAAGAGTCCCGGGGTCGGTGGTAGTTGGTATGTTCTTGTCTCGGGGTGACCTCCACCAGCTATGGAAGGCAAGCTGATGATGTTGGGAAAGCTGAGTTGTGGGTGAGCCAGGATCAAGGTGATAGTGAACTAGATTTCATCTTCTGGAACCTGGGGTCATGCTTTCAATAACTCAACTCAGTTTTCGCCCCTGGCGCAGTAGAGCCTGGAAGGAACACCTTGCACCTCAGGGTGGGGATGTCACATGATGGGAGGGGTGTGTAAGTATAGGATCTGCTAGCAATTCCCCTCCTTTTCCATATGTCGCTTTGTGAGTGCAATGCAGACTTGATGGGAGGCCAGGGAAGACCCCCAAATAGCTCACTGCCAAGACAGCTGGGGAAGCCACTCTCACCTTGCTGAACTCAAGGGTAGCAAGAGCATGAGAGGCTCAGGCTCCATCTATTACACATAGAGGCTGGATTTTTCAGTGAGAAGGGAGCAGCACCCACTCCCTGGGGCAGGGGCTGTGCCTGGCTCCTCCCTGCCCCTTCCTTAGGGAGACAAACCCCTCCAAGCCCTCCGGAGGTGACAGCCAGCCAGCGTGCCTTGGGTGAGCAAGGGCTGGACCCAGATCCCTTCCTCCATGAGGATGTTCTCACTCTTCCTCAGCACCTTGGCTGGTTGCGAGGAGGAGAATGTGGCCACCAAGGCTGAAGAGGCCTGGCAGGAGAGGCCTGGAGCCCCGAGGGGTGGCCAGGGAGTCCCAGCTGTACCCACCGAGCAACCAGCAGATCCCAGCACCCCAGAGCGGCGGAGCAGCCCCAGCGGACCCGAGCAGCTTGTTGGCCTGGAGAGCAGCGTGGGCAGGTAAGGGCAGCTGTGCTGGGCTCCTGCCTGCTAGAGGCAGTGTTTCTGTCAGGGGCTGCCACCCAGGTGAGCACTGCCTCCCCCCACTCCATGCCTATGCCTGGCACATGCACACTTGGGTGCTCAGGCTTCTGCTCTGTGAGTGAGGTCACAGAGGTGATTCCATGGGCCTGGAGTGGCATCACAGGTGTAAGAAGCCCAGACTAACTCCCAGTGCGTGGGGCCAGAGGGAAGCCTGTCTGCCAGAGTACAGGTGCTTTACAGGTGGGGGTCCCAGGAAGGGCAAGGGCTGTGTGTGTGTGTGTGTGTGTGTGTGTGTGTAAAACAGCATTGTGAGAAGACTGAGCATGAGAGAATGAAAAAAGCATAAAAGTGCAAAAGAGGGATGGAGAAAGCAGAGAGAGGTTGGAGCGAGAGGAACAGAGCCATGTAAGCTGGCATGATAGAATGACATAGGATGTAACTGGCGATGTGCTGGCATGTGTCAGCATGCCCATGACTGCAAGTGACCATGTGGCGTGGGCATGAAGTTTTCAAGTTATAGCCCTCTGAAGGCATCTACCTACTGGCCCCAACACCACGTGTCCATCAGCTACGGAAGCATTCACAGGCTGGTGATTTGCAGGAGCGAGGAGAGCTCTGACCATGTCTGTGGATACACAGGCCAGAAATGCTCGAGTGGACAGCCAAGACTCTCACAGTCCCAAAGGCTGGGGATGGTGGAGTCCTGTGGGGAGTCGGCCATGGTCATGCACAGGGCCTGTGGCCGCCCTCACAGGGCTGAAGTAAAAATGGTCACCCCCTCTGGGGGCATTGCAGATCCACAACTGGTTACCTAGGAGGTTGTCTTTAGGGCCACACTCAGCTGCTAGGTGGCAGGTTTTCCTATTTAAGAATGCCTAACCCCCGTCCTGGACTCCTGGGCTCCAGGCCCCATAGGGGCCCCATCCAAAGCCACTGAGTCAACAACTGTGGACCTCCTGCCACATCACATGGCTTCCTGCATTAGTCAGGGTATAAGAAGTGCAGCCCACAGATGAGGGAGGAGGTGACTCCTGCTGTGGTTTTGTCTTTGTTTGTTTTGCAGGGGTGGTGTTGGGAAGGGATTTCTTTACAGGCACAGTGAGCTCGGAGCTGGGTTGGGAAGGCTGAGGAGGATTTTGCCAGACAGACATGCCAGAGAAGCTATTCCAGGTAGAGAAAGCTGGAAACTTGCAGAAGCCTAGACGCCCCGGGACCGTGGAGTCAGGGCAGCCACAGTGAAGGAGGGCTGATCAGTGGTTTGGCAGGAAGAACCACCGAGAGGAGGCTGGGCAGACACCTGCTCCTAGACTGAAGAGTGTGGCCCACATCCTGAGGGTCCCAGGGGCCACTGGCAGTTTACATGCAGGAGAGTGCTGCAGCCTGACTCAAGTTAAAGGAAGAGCCCTCCACTGCCAGGGGATCATGCAGGAGGCTATTTGCTTAGGGTGGTGAGGCCACAAATGGTTTTGATTTATTGAACGTAACAGTGAGGGGGAAGTGGGTGGATGGCGACAGAAAGTAGCCAAGGGTGAGGAGGTGGGGGGTGCCATGCAGAGCAATGATAAGGTCGTTGGGCCATGTTGAGTTGCAAGTGCCCGCAGGGGATCCTGATGCACTGCAGAGAATCGACAGGCTAGAGAGTCAAGAGCTGTGGGCTTGAGCTCATAGGCAGTCACTGACAGGAGCCGGGAGGCTGCCTGGACAATGTCTTTGGTAGCCAGTGTGCATCAAGCATGCCTTTTCGGCTCCCCTGCCAGTGCCCAGGGCTGGAGGTCCAGCCACATGGCTCAGGGATGCAGATGGAGCCTTCCTTTCAGGCCGGACAACTAAAGCCTTTGGTTCCAGCAGCTGCTATTCATCTTCATTTTCTACTCTTCTTTTGTCTCAAAGAGGAAAGCGGGGGGAATTCCCTAAAACCCTAACCAAGTATATAAAATGAAAAGACGTAAAAATAAGAGAGCAGCAAAGGCAGATGAGCCAGAATCCTGGCAAATTCTACTGAAGAGTCTTGAAGGGTAAGAGGAGCTGTGAAGAGGTACTGAGAAGGAAGTTTTGCATCATCAGAAGCATCAAGAAAGAGTGCTGTCATGGAAACCAAGGCAGACTGAGCGAACTTCCCTGTATGCTGTTGACCCTGAAATCAGCCCATCAGATTTGGTAATGTGGAACTCATGATTGTCTTGAGGGGAGCAAGTTGGGGGAGCAGGTGGATTATGGTGGACCGAGAGGGAGCTGGAGATAAGGAGGTGCTGTTGGTGGGGTGCACAGACCTCTAACCTTGGCCATGGAGTGACAGATGTGGGAGGGGAAAACAGTGAGTGCGTGTTAGGGTAGGGAGGAGGCAAGATGGTTTGAAGCAGGGGAGTGACACGGCAAGAGTGGGCTTTCTGGTGGCACTGAGAAGGGTGGACGAAAGCAGGCTAAGTGGAGGCAGGGGGCGGAGCTAGGGAGTGGTGGCAGTGTGACTGGGTGGACTGTGTGACCCCTCTTGGCCCAGTAGCTCCAACCTGTCACTGTGCTACCTGGGGCCCAGTCCAGGGAGATGATAAGCTGACAAGGGTGCAGCTGTGGGCAAGTCCCCTTTCCAGGCCTGCTGGGTTCCCTGTTTCCAGTCTTTGGGGCTGGTCACTGGCATGGCATCTCAGTGGGCCAGGTTCATCGGGAAGGGTGAATGATGTCATGGCACCTGATGCGTGGCATTCGGAGTATGTGGGCTGGAGGATGGAGGACCACTTGCTGCTAATCGTCCCAGGCAGAACGCAGGCCTTCAGTCCCAGGCTGGGCATGCACCAGGACGACGGCCACAGGGTATACTTTTCTAGTGCACGAGGCAGGCAGAGTGAGACCCTTCCAAGACATAGGAAATGATCACAGCAGAATTGTGAGGGAGAGTGTATGAAGTGTAGGAAAAACCCTTGTCAGTATTTTCAGATGTCTGAGTTGACCAGGCTAGGGTCTTTGAGAGCCCAGACTAGGGAATAGGTGGGCCATTCTATTTCATATGGAAACACAGGAGAGGACCAGTGCTAAGGGTAAAACCTTCGGCCACAGGAGATTGAGTTTTTTATCCGCATAGCAAGCTTTAACTTTTTTTTTTTTTGAGTTGGAGTCTCACTCCATCGCCCAC
>NW_007252237.1:0-33759 GCF_000164805.1 Carlito syrichta | reverse complement strand
CGCTAATTTTTTGATTTATTGTAGAGATGAGGTCTCGCCAAGTTGCCCGGGCGGGTCTCGAACCCGCGGGCTCAGGCAGTCCACTCACCTCAGCCTCCCAAAGCACTGGGATTACAGGCTGAGCCACCGAGCCGGCCAAGCTTTAACTCTAATGGTCCATTAGCTCTATCATTTCTGATGACAGGCGATGATAAGGACAATGTAATCTTGGGTATGAAGGAAGAACTCCTCGGATTTCTTGAATGACTGGATTCCTCAGTCACTTGGAAGAACCACTCGAATTCCCCATGTGGGAAATATTTGTTCTAACATGACCCTTTTATATAAGGGCTATATTTGTAACCATGAGATTTGGGAGATGAATAGAATCAAATTGGCAATTAAAGGAAAGTCCGAAGCATCTACATATTAACACAGTTCCATAGGTAAGCAGTGTGAATTTCCAGTTGAAAACCATTGGCTTAGAATACACTGAATGCAAACTTAAAAAGTAAAATTCTGGCCAAGTTAACATTAAACAAAATCTGAAATGATGATGGATAACAGTGTATTGTTCTTGTCTAATATAAGGCAAAGGTGCACCAAGACTCTGATACATAGCCACATATCATGGGCACTGAAAAATGTCTAGGAATTTTCTGTAATTTCTAAAATATTTATATTTGATTACATTTAACCCCTTAAAATTAATTTAGGAAAGACTCCATGTTTTTTTGGACTTGACAATGGTCTCAATGCAATTCATACAATATTAAATATAACTATTTTTAGCATGTTTCTTACTACAAGGTCAAATCCTTTGGAATTTTCGTCCCTGGAAAATCTCAATGTTAGGTCTATGTGTAAAATATATTTGAGATTTTATTTTGGGAAGGAAAAATGTTAAAAGTTGTCAGGAGGCCTTGGACATTTGACTAAATAGGATTACAGTCATTACAGGATTCATGGGAAATACTACTTGGTTATCTACTGAATCAAACTGTTAAAAATTTTCAAGTAAACATAAAGGTAACATGATAATAAGGCTCCTTTGAAGTTGAAAAGACTTTTAAAAAATAATTAAGGACATGATAAAGCCAACCTAAAGATAGGACATTACAGTATTTTGATAAGACATAAAATCTTTGCCTTTTGGGTAGATTACTCAAAAGGAAAGACCACTTATAACCTTTTGTTAGGAGTAGCCCAATGACCCAAGAAAATTTTGTTATTTTGACAAATCTCTGATAACAGCAAAATTTTTACCAGAGAAACCCAAATTTTCATTTTACACCAGCATAAGATTTGATACTACAGCTCTTTTTGAGAATCATACATACTCTATATAAATTTTAGTCAGTTTTAGCCACAACAAATAAAATTCCTTTTTGTGAACGCTTTATAATTTAAAAAAATCAAAAAAAAATTTTGTCTTACATAGTCTGTGGAACCATTAGTTATTTTAACTTAGGACAAAATGAATCTTTTTTTCCTTAACAAAACATATTTTGCATACAGGGCTGTTTCCCTCTGCCATCATTGGTTTTAGTCTCATTTATATATATATGTATATATCTGTATATATGTATACATATACACACACATCATTATAATTTTAGCCATTAATAACTTCTATTTTACAGATAAAACCAGGAGCAGAGAAATAATGCGTATGAATATATGTCTCATAACTTTGTATTGTTGTATGCTTTTTACATATAAATTTTCAGTATGGACAAATGAACACATCCAGATATGGTCTCACTGTACCATATAAACTTATATGCTATAAATTATGTATTTTATCTTACGTAGAAATTATCTAGGTATTTAACAAATGTTTATCAGTTAATTTAGTGTAAGTCTAAAGTTTTAAGTTACTAAAAAGATCTCAGAAACTGTCTTTAAGCTGACATATTATGAAACATAATTACTGTTGAAATAAAGTTTGCCAGAATAATGGCTCAGTTTGGCTAAAAGAGAATTTACATTTTTATGACATTCAACATGTAGTAGGTATAATGCTATCTTATTTGAGTAGTACACCTGTTTAAGTTTAGGAAAAAATACCCAACTAGAATAAAAATATGTGCTTGTATTATATGTAATGCTGATAACTCGGACAATATAGCTCTCTATTAAACTGATAATATCAAACTAGTCTTGTTTGCCAAAGATTTACCTAAATTCTCTGAACCTGATTTTTAAAAACATTTGGGTTAATTTTTATATAAAATAATTTTTTGTTGTTTACATTGAAAGCATTAGAAATTGTTTCCTTAATTTATGAGAGCATTAGTATTATTTAATTTATATAAGTGCTTATTTACTTCTAGGTCAGTTAGAATAGAGGGTAATGGATTTTGTGAATTAATTTGGTCATACCATCTGAAGGTAGGGAAATATTCCACATATACAACATACATGTCTACATAAACATACAGATAGTCACAGACAGAGATCTTATGGCTTTCATTCTAATTTCATACAGGAGTCAAGCATTAATACTGAAATACAAAACTTACTGTTTCATATTTTCTTTAAAAATGGCTTTCATCTTTGACCTACCCTCATATTTTGAGCAGAACTGTATTTCTGGTAGATAGGACAAGTCGATGTTACCTGCTCAGTAAGAAGGCTGAAGCAGCCCACCAATATTTGTAAGACTTTATTTTGCCCTGCTGTGTAATCTTATAGAAGCTTTAGACTAAATCTGGAGTGAGGGACTGAAGAGACCCCAAGTGGACGTCTGGGTGTCTCCAAAGACTATCCAAGTGGTAGGGGGCTTTTAGAAAATGCTTCAAAACATATCACAGTTAAAATGTTCCAGTTTGCTAATGCAAAACGCCTTGCTCAGTGCCGGCAGCCAAAACCACAAGCTTGTGCTATTGTTACAAAAAGTACAAAACCTTACACCATGAAAATCCCCTTACCCCAAAGTCAATGTAAAACCTATACAAACTGAGACCCAACTGCGATTGACGCAAATGGAGTCCACTGGGCCAAATGCCAGCGTTCCAGTAATAAACGCAGCTTCCTGCTTATCAGCCTTGGTGTCACAGTCTCGCTGACTTGTTTTCCCACAACAATACAATCCCTGCTGTGTTTCCAATGAGCTTTTTCATCAAGTGGCTGCTTTTGGGGTCCCATAGGCAGTTGAAGGGGCATGAGTGAGCAGAGAATGACCTGGCATGGAGTGAGCAGTGGTATGCAGGAGTTGGAGGTGTCTAAGGACAGATGAAAGGATTCAGGGAGCTGAAGGGAAGGTTGAAGGTGGTGAAAGAGAGGGAGGAGGGGTGGAGACATCTCAGATGAGCCGGTTATGGGAGATCCTAAATTTGTCAAAGAGGCCACTGAAACTCCAAATTACCCTTTATGAAATGTTGCTATTCTTGGAGATACTGGACAGAATGAGTGCCACAGGGGCAGAGCATGTAGTCAGTAAGGGAGGAGGAAGAGGGGCACCCAGTAGATTGGGAAAAGAAGGATCAAGTAAAGAAAGGAATTGGGCAGTTTCACTAGAAAGTTCTGCAGACAGTCCTCATTTGGAAGCCAAAGGTGGTTTCTCTGTGCAACCCTTACTGAGGAGCTGAAGGGCTTTCCTTGTGTAATCCCTAGATAAGACTTGGGAGAAACAAGAAGGCCTCACAGAAGAGGCAGAATTTCCTACAAGAAGTTCAGGGAATAAATCTCTACTTAAGAAGAACCAAGAAAACTTCTGTCCAGGAAGATTCTGGCTCAAACTGAAAAGAGCCAGGAACAGCAAACTAGGGGGGGTTAAATCCCCACTCAAAAAGAACCAATAAGACTTTTGTCTGGGAAGATTCTTGCTCAAACAGATAAGAACTGGGAAGAGAGCATTTAATAGAATCAAGGTAACCCTATCTGACTCACAGAATGATAAAAAAAGTCAAATAAAAACAAAAACAAATACCAACTTAGATAAGGAGAAGCTTTATTTTAAAAAATAGACTAATGCAATGGGAATAATGATGCAACCTCAGGATTTGTAAGTATCAAAATCAAACAGGAAAATACTTTTTCTTTTTGAAGGAGAGGTAAGCAGATCTAGCAGCTCCTTTTAAGGGTCAGTTGGGCAAGCAAGGGGTAGCTTAATTGGCATGGTTGACCAGAAGTGTGTCTTCATGTGGTTGGCTGGTTCTCTGAGTAAACTGGTAAGTGGGGCATGCTCTGCATTTTAGTGCTTGTTTAAGCAGAAGCAAGCAAAGTTCAGGGACCTGTGGGGAAGGGAGAAACCTGCCTAACATTTGGATAAGGTAAAGGACAGGGTAAAAAATAGACAATTATGAGCAGTTGGTCATCCTTCAGGCAGTAACCAATCCTGGGTTTCTGGCCTAAGACTCTTGAGAAACAATGGGAAACAGCTGATAGAAGCAGCAGGCTTGCCTATGTGTAGTTTCATTGGGTAGCCTTATGGACCTCTGCCATCTTCCAGAATTCAGCATATCCAGCACCATCTTTCCCCACACACCCTCTCTCACAAAAAACAAGAACCAGCTAAACAAAACAAATTAATTAATGCCCTAATTCTGCATCTTCCCAGTGTTCCCCATCTCAAAAACATGGCACCACCATTCACTTAGACTCTCAACTAGGTAGGTGAGAGAAAATACGTTTGGGGGCATGTTAAGTTATGTCAGTGGCAGTTGAGGCCATGGGATTCTTGTTGTGAAAGTTCACATAAAGTGAGAAGAGAAGATGTAGAGGTCAGAACCCTAGAGGAGCACCCACATTAAGAGGGAGGGCAGAACAAGAGGAGCCTGTCAAAGAGATGAATGCAAAGTGGCCAGAGAGATAGGAAGCCAACCAGTGTGCTATTGTAGAAGAAGAAAAAGAGAAGAGGGAGAGTGGCCAACTGAATTAGTTGACCTGAATTAGCTGCAAGAATGTCTAGAGGAGTGCGATCCTGTGATAAAGCAGCACACTTCACCCCCTTTCACGGTTTTTTGTCATCTAAGGCAAGTACAGAAATTGAGAGTATTTATGAATTTTTCCAGCATTTTGACATTGCCAAGACATCTAAGCCTTTTATCAGTAGACTTGTGGTTGAACTGCATAGAGACGTGTTTAGTTGTGGTGATGTGGTGAGTCGCATGATGGGGGAGTTGCACTGTAAGACGGCATATGGAACCTTGACAGATGGGAGAAGGGATGTCATTCAGAACAGTTTGAGAAGCTGTATAGCTTCCGTGGAATGATGATAGTAAGAAGGGATTGAAAAGGTGATAAAAGTGTAGATGACAAGGGTGAGTGTAGATAGGGCTTCCTAAGGAGTTCAGCTACTGGAAGGGGAAGAAGTGGCTCGGGTGAGGTGGGGAGGGGATTGATGGTAAGAGAGATGTCCTTGTTTTAAGCAGTACATTTATGAGGTGTCCTCTCGCCCCAGCTTCCACCCCACCATCATCCTTAGACTTAGTGACTCCAGCAGTGTAGCTGTGGTCACACGATTGGATGGAGTTGCAAAGGTGACAACGCAGTTGCATCCTGACTGCAACTTATTAGTTTCAAGCGGAACTTCACCCCAGCTTTCTCATCTGTAAAAAACAGATGGAAATGCTATTGCTAGGCTGGGCGCAGTGGCTCACGCCTGTAATCCCAGCACTTTGGGAGGCAGAGGTGAGATGATTGCCTGAGCCCGCAGGTTCGAGACCTGCCTAGGCAACTTGGTGAGAGCTCGTCTCTATAATAAATCAAACATTAGCAGTGCGTGGTGGCGCGCGCCTGTAGTTCCGGCTACTTGGAAGGTTGAGGTGGAGGAATCGCCTGAGCCCAGCAGGTCGAGGCTGCGGTGGCCAGGAGCGTGTCTCTGCACTCCAACCTGGGCAACAGACGGAGACTCCGACTCAAAAAAACAAAAGAAAAAAATGCTATTGCTGTGTAATAATAGGTGTGGCTATTTCACAATAAAGAAGATAAGGATGTCTCCGTTGTGGAAACACGTGGCCACAACAATAAGCGTGCGCCCGGGCGCGCGCTCGCCGGGCTCATGCGCGCCTAAACCTTCGTCAGACTGGCGTGAGTGCGCTTGCGCGCGCCGCCATTTCCTGCAACAGTGGTCTCGGGCCGCGGTGCTCGCCGGGAAATGACAACATAAACAAACAAAATGGCTGTCGTTGGCGAGATGGTCCTTTAGCAGCGCTTCTTTCGCAGCAGTCCCGACGCCGGCCGCCAGTCGGCGCGCGAGGATCACAAATGGGACCTGGCCTCTTGACCCCACCCGCCGCCCCGCCCTAGAAACTTAGAGTTTTCGTGGCCCTTCCCCCTCTGTGGGGGTCAGCAGCCAGTTTGGAAAACTAGCGGGCACCGCGTCCCTATTCCTCCTTCCTTTTCCACACCGAGCCCTCCAGGGTAGCTGGGAGAAGCCCTTTCCCAGAAAGCCAGAACTTGCTTAGCCTAACTATGGGCACAAGTCTTTCTGGTCCAAGGAAAAGATCGGATGGCTTAGGTCTCTCTAGACAGGGCACATGGGCTGGAGGAGGGAAAGGAGTGGAGAAGGGAGGGGTGGCAGTGGTAGGAAGGATGCAGAAATGACAGGGAAGACTTGCTCTTTTAACTCCTTGTTGACGATATCAGGTGACTTTGCCTTTGTCAGCAAGAGGAAAGCAGTTGTGCTGGGGTCCTACCAAGGAGGAGACTGCCTACTCCCTGAGGTGGCCGTTGTGTGTGATTCCTCCTGTCCCACCCTTGGGGAGATGAGCCCCTCCAAGCCCTCGGGAGGTGACAGCCAGCCAGCGTGCCTTGGGTGAACAAGGGCTGGACCCAGGTGTCTCCCTTCATAAGGATATTCTTCTTCCTCAGCACCTTGGCTGACTGCAAGGAGGAGAATGTGGCCACCAAGGCTGAAGAGACCTGGCAGGAGAGGCCTGGAGCCCCGAGGGGTGACCAGGGAGTCCCAGCTGTACCCACCGAGCAACCTGCAGATCCCAGCACCCCAGAGCAGTGGAGCAGCCCCAGCGGACCTGAGCAGCTTGTCGGCCTGGAGAGCAGCGTGGGCAGGTAAGGGCAGCTGTGCTGGGTTCCTGCCTGCTAGACCCAGCATTTCTGTCAGGGACCGCCACCCAGGACAAACGCCCACACATTAAGCATACCTGTTACCCTCTGCAGGTGTGAGTGGCTAGGAGCCAGAGGAAAGCAGACTAGAAGCCAGAATCCCAGGGATGGTCTTCACAGGTTTCAGCATGGAGCCCTAGCATCAAATCTGTTAGACTAAACCAGGCACAGAGTAGGTGCAGAGAGCCAAGTCGCCTGGAGCCAATTGGAGGCTGAAAATCTGAGTTGGGGGACGGATGGCAGTGCTTTTGCCATTCCTAGAGTTGGAAAGTCTCTGAGGGAGATGTGTCGTGGTGTGCATGGGACTTGCTACCAGAAATAAAGGCTATTCCAGTTGAATGAGCTCTTCCACTACTACCAGCACCAAACATGCATCTGGGCAGTAGCATACCTCTAGAGTGGTGATCTAGGGATGCATAGTGCTTACAAGAAGTTGGTAGCCATAGCCTGAGAAAGCAGGGGCTGTGAGTTTTCTTAGAGAGGCTAAGGATCTAGGAGGAGCAGGGCAGTAGGGAACAGACAGCACCAGCATGCTCCTGGGAGCAGTTCAGGTCTCCCCCTACTGTGGCAGTTTTCTGGCTCCTGGCCTCTGTAAAGCAGTGTTGGTTCACACAAAATTGCAGTGTTTGTGGTAGCTGCGAGAAATTTCTACATGGGCAGCACACAGAAAGCAGAAGAGAATGTTGTGATCTGATGGCATTCTCCCCATTCCTGGCAGATGAACTTCACCTCCATCTCTGTGATGGAACGTTATTGGCTCTTGTACCAGCAAGACGTGTAGTAGAGGCTTCTGATTCAAGGCAGGACTTGCCTTATTCTTAAGATTTCCTTATTTCTGGTGCTTCATGACCATTTACTTGTCCCCTTACCTGATTTTGACCCACTGCCTTGCTCTGACCTCTGGCCTCTCTCTGTCTCTCGGTTCCAGGTCACTCCCTTGACTAGCTCCTGATCTTGTCTCATCTTGCCTCTGCCAATCAAGTCTTCTAGCTCTGTCATCACCTTTCTGCCATGATTCATTGCTTCGATGTGGTGGCCCTAGTAACAGGGCAAGCAGAGGGCTGTTCTAGCTTCATCTTGCCAAGGAACTCAGCAAAGAAGGTGACCTCTTGTATTCCTCAGCCTGGCTGTGGCCTCCCAAACCTGATAGATAGGATGCATGCCAGCAGTCAGTCCTGGTGTCCCTCTGGCCCTTTTCTGTGTGAGGCCAGAGGTCCTCTCCTTCTCATCTCCTGGAACTGCAGTCGATGGCAGTGAACGAAGATGTACTTGCCTGTTGGGATCTCCCTTTGCTCCCCAGAAATCTCTTCCCAAAGCAGCCATGAGTTTGGGAGTGACCAAGAGCCATGGGCCACCACCTACAGACAATATGTATGAAGAGCTTCCTGTGAGTGACCATGATAGTGATGACTGCTAGCACTTGCTGTGTGCTGGGGATTTGTGGACTCACACATTCATTCTCACACCACCCCTATGAGGGAGGTCCTATTAGTATTGAGAAACTGAGGCACACGGAGGTTAAGTAAACTTGCCAGCAGTTATCTAGCCAGGAAGTGGCTTAACAGGGATTAGAACTGTTCGTTACTGCAGTGCACACTACGCCTCCATTTATGATAAGCCCAGATAAGAAAGAAAACGTGTGCTCAGGTGGAAGGAGTCGGGGCAGAGAGAGTCGTACTGGGGTAGTTGGGGGAAAGCTTTTTGGTCGAGGAATGAGCTGTTCAACTGAGACTTGAAACATCTGGAAAAGCCTGGGAAGAGGCAGCATGGACAAAGCAGAGGGGTACGAGGCCTCAAGATGGGCCCTGAGGTCAGAGGGTAGGAAGCAAGGAGGGCAGGGGGCAGGAGCTGGGCTCCTGGGAGGGAGGCAGGGCATCAATCACCCTATGAGAGGTGAGGAGGTTGGAGGCTCCTGTTGTCCACGTTGCAGTCCTGGGGGGGGGGTCCTCAGGGGATATTTTTCAAAAAGAGATAGGGTTTTGGCCAGGTGTGGTGGCTCATGCCCGTTATTCCAGCATTTGGGGAAGCAGAGGTGAGAGGACTGCCTGAGCCCAGGGGTTCAAGACCAGCCTGGGCAACTTGGCGAGACCTCATCTCTATAGTAGATCAAAAAATTAGCTGGGCATAGTAGCATGTGCCTGTAGTTCCAGCTAATTGGAAGGCTGAAGTGGAAGAATCGTCAGAGCCCAGCAGGTTGAGGCTGCGGTGGCCGGGAGTGTGCCCCTGCACTCCAACCTGGGTGACAGAGGGAGACTCCAACTCAAAAAAAGAGAGAGAGAGAGAGACAGAGATGAGTGTCACACTGTGTTGCCCAGGCTGGACTTGCCTGGGCTCAAATGATCCTCCTACTTCCACCTCCCGAGTAGCTATGACTACAGGTAAAAGCCACCACACCCAGCTAATACTTTTTAAAGATCTTTTTAGGCCAGGCTCGCTGGCTCAGCCTGTAATCCCAGCACTTTGGCAGGCTGAAGGGAGTGGATTGCCTGAGACTGCGGGTTCGAGACCCGCCTGGGTAACTTGACGAGACCTCGTCTCTACACTACATCAAAAATTAGCCGGGCATGGTAGCGCGTGCCTGTAGTTCCAGCTACTTGGAAGACTTAGGCGGAAGAATTGCCAGAGCCCAGCAGGTCGAGGCTGCAGTGGCCGGGATCGTGCCACTGCACTCCAGCTGGGTGATGGAGTGAGACTCCAACTCAAAAAAAAAATCTTTGTATTTTAGAGATGGGGTCTTGCTTGTTGCCCAGGCTGGTCTCAAACTTCTAGCCTCAAGTGGTCTTCCCACCTTGGCTTCCCAAGTTGCTCCAGGGGATTTTTGTTTTACTTGCCCTTTCAGTTCTGCTGTCCCCTTGACTGTCCTGCCCTCACGGATCGCAGACACTTGCTAGTTGAGTAGCTCGTAGCACATCTTGTTTCCTTATTCTTGTCATCAGCTTTCTTTTCGCTCTTTGGCTCTGCATTCCCCCTTCCCCGTCTTTCCAGGTTCCTGTGGGGCCTCCCCCCTCAATATCCAGCCTGTTTGACTCCAGAAGAGGTCAGCATCGGTGTTGGCATGCACCCCCTATGTCTTTCAGGGTGAGAAACCCCCCGAGCTGCGTGGTCAGTGTCACCGTCTCTGCCACTTCTGAACAGCCTCATGTTTATATCCCAGCCCCCCCAAACGAATTGGACTCCAGCTTAACCACGTAAGAAAGGCTACCCAGCAACCTGGGAGATGGTCTCCGGGCACAGGGGTTCCCCAATTCCTCCTTGGAGGTAAAGGACTCAGCTTCTGTCCCATGTTGCTTCCCCTGTGGTGCCTTCCTCACCTCCCAGTGCCCATTGGCCAAGGGCCACATAGTACAGCCTCAGTCTCCCTGGTATAAGCTCCTATTTTGGGGCCTGGATGGGGTCTTGTCATGCCCACACCTCCTTCTCCCTGTCCCAGTGGAGCATACCTGGGAAGCCGGTGCAGCCCGTGTTCCTGTCTCTCTCACACTCCACGCCCTCACCTACACTACTAGCACCTCTTAGAGTGCTGCAAAGATGTCATTGCAGGGAGACCATCGAGTGAGGGGTTGAGGGGAATCTCTGCTCACTTCAGGTCAGCAGGCTGGAGTAAGCAGCATGGAAATCGGGGCACTTCCAAGGCCATGCTGAGCCCAGCATGAGGCAGACACATTTCCAAGGTGTCAGGGACCTGTCTGGGATGAGGGACCTTCTAGAACTCTGGAACTTCAGGAGTGAGAAGGGGGAGGTTAGACCTGAGATGGATAGTTTGTAGCAGCTGAGTGCCTGGGATAAAGGCTTGGAGAATGTCCTGGTGGTGGATAGAGGGAAAGAATGCAGCTGTAGGGAAGATGTGGAAAGCCCTCAGGACTGAAGTGTGGGGGCAGGAGTGGGGACAATCGCAGGGAGCCTCTTTCTAGCTCAGCCCAACACACAAGCTGCACGCGGGGGTGGGGATTGTGGCTGTCGTCTGCCGCTGCCCTGGGTGCCCCTGCCCTGGGCCTTCCTGAGCTGCTTCACTTCCTTTTAACTGGGCTGAGGGCTCCCCAGCCCTGGACCCCTCCTGCAGGCCAGGTCCAGTGCCCTGAAACCTTCCATGTACACTTCATGTTCTGCTGTGCTTTCTCCACAGCAAAGGGATTCTGTTCGTGAAGGAGTATGTGAACGCCAGTGAGGTGTCTTCGGGGAAGCCGGCATCCTCACGCTACGCCAGGTAAGGGTAGGCCCAAAGCCTTCTGCATCATGGCCTCTTTCTGCCAGGCCTGTGCGGGCCTCGTTCCCACATCCCTAGTGCCTCATTCAGGTCAGCTCACAGTAGCTGCCAGGCAGCAGTTTGTTGACCTCTGATGTGATGTATGCCAAACCAGGCACTTCCAAGTTCTCCATTGAGTTCATTCAGCCTGCCTCGTCTCAACACATGTGGCCCAGAATTCTCAGTGCCACCCCCTTCTGCCTCCTGCCTTGTTACTTTCTTTTGTGGAATCCTGAGAGCATCCCTGTTTTCAAGGCTGGCAGGACCGTCAGGCACAGTCAAGTTACCTTTGTCTCCTTTCACTCCACTGGACCTCTGTCTTTCTATCATGCCTGACTGCCTCATCTCAACACACACGTGCTCACTGCTCCCAGTACATACGAGACTTTTCATGGATCACTTGGTTGCTTGCTTCCTCATGCCATGTGCGAGAGTGCCTCTGTGTTATCTCAGTTAACTGCCACCTACCCACAATGAAATGGGGTCGCCCATCTGATTGCTGCTGTGTATGTCATCCCACCAGCAGGACGAGGGTTTCAGTAAGACAGAAGAGCTTCCTGGCCTTAGTTCAGGATTGGCACTGGTGCTGTGGAATGATGAGCTTGGATGTGGGGTTCAATTTTAAACCCCAGCCACCTTCACTGGGTCACTTGAGGCAAGATGCTCTGCCTCTCTGAGCCTCAGTTTCATCATCTATATCCCCAGAGAGTGAATTTTCCCAACAGTTTTCTTGAGTCCTAATGCTCCCTTCACAGTAGAAAGTCGGTGATTTTTGGTGCATTCACAGGGTTGTGTAGCCATCACCACTGTCCCATTCCAGAACATCTTTGTCACCCCCAAAAGAAACCCAGACCCGTTAGCAGTCCCCACATCACCACCCTAGCCCCTGGCAAGCACTCATCTCCTTTTCTGTCTCTGTAGCTTTGCGTCATGACAGTCACATGACTGAGCTGTTCCACCTCCTGGTCTTCTCCCAGGCACTCGCTCTGTGCAGTTTAGTTTTTAGACTGACAATTATTATATGAGTTTTTAAATTGAATGTAACTTTCAGTCAAAATACTATGTCGTAAGAAAACCCTGGAGACTTTATTGGACAGTGAGAATTGTGTGTCCAGTGTGTTTTACCATTTTGCTTCACCTCCCAGGAAGCTTAGTGGTAAACCTAATGCTCAGAAGAAATTCTAGCTCCCCCTTATTCCAAGGGTGACCTTTGGCAGGCCACTTACCCTCCATGCAGCAGTTTTCCTGACAGCATCACGGGGCCACCACACAGCTCCCAGGAGCACAATGGCTTCAGTACTGGGTATCCCAGGGCTCAGAGCTAGTTAGCTGCTCTTCCCTAGTGATGTTTTATTCTAAAAAGCAATATTACTGAAAATGAAGCTACAGAAAGAAAAAAAAGTCTCCCCACTAATCCCACCCCATAACCCAAGCACAGGTATTAAGCCAGAATGTTCCCTTCCCTCTCTCCATTCCCAGTGCTTGATTTCTGCTGCGAGTGGGCTCCTGGCGACTGTCAAAGTGTAACATGGGTGGGGAGGGAAGGTCTGCTCCCTTTCCATTGGTCGTGGAGATGAGGGGCCTTCTGGTATACACAGCCCGAGAATCCCCACCCTGGTCATCTCCTTCGTTGCAGCAGGTCTTGTTTGCCCCCCATGGAAGGGCCTTTCTCCTAGGGAATGTGGCTTCCTTGGCATCAGCTCCTGAGATGCCAAGTGCCATTTAGGATGATGGTCAAGGACCAGCAGTGGAGCTTTTGGCCACAGGGCTGTGAGAGTGACCTGGCTCCCATTTTCTGCTCTCCTCTCCCGCATGGCACTCCCTGCAGCGTCAGCAGCATCGAGGACTCATTTGACACGGAGAAGAAATCCCCATATGGCAGCACTCCCTACTCTGAGAGGTGCGTGTTCTTCCTCATCTGGGAGCTGGAAGTTCTGCAGAGGAGAAACAGCTAAGGAAGATGTCCACATTGTCTGTCTGCTTTTGACTACTTTGCAGCTTCCGATCTGTTTGTACATGGGTGCAGGACACTGCCATGGAGGGGAGGGGTTCCTTTACTGGGGGTCACACTCGTGGCAACTAAAGCTTGTGAATCCAGCTAAGACCAGAGGGCAGACACAAGGGGGAACTGAGAAGGAAAGTGGCGGTGTCAACCCAGGGGGCTCCTGTCAGCAGGAGAGGCCCTTCAGATCAGAACTTCATCAGTCACTTAGTTACGTGCAAATCTGACCAGAAGTAAAAAGAGAAAACTACAAAAGAGAGTGGTTGGCTGGACACAGTGGGTCACGCCGGTATTCCCAGCATTCTGGGAGGCTGAGGCAGGAGGATCACTTGAGCCCAAGAGTTCAAGACCAGCCTGGGCAACATGGTGAGACCTCATCTCTACAAGAAATCAAAAAATTAGCCAGGTGTGGTGGTGTGCTTGTAATCCCAGCTACTTGGGAGGCTACGGCAGAAGGATTGCTAGGTCTCAGGAGGCTGAGTTTGCTGTGAGCTATGATTGTACCACTGCATTCCAGCCTGGGCACTGAGCAACAGAGCGAGACCATGTCTCTAAAAGAGAGGGAGACTTGGAAAGCTGAGGTGGAAGGATCACCTGAGCTCAGCAGGTTTAAGCTGCAGTGGCCGGGAGCATGCCACTGCCCTCCAGCCTGGGTGACAGAGTGAGACACCAACTCAAAAAAAAAAAAGAGTTGGGATGGAGGGGTAGAAGGAGATGGAAAATGAAGACGGGTGAGCAGCTATCATCTGTTTTCTAGAAGCCAAGAGCTAAGCATGCACAGTTTTGAAAGCTCTCTGTCACTAGGCAACGGCACAGTCACAGGATTGTGTTAATGACAAAGAAGGCCTATTTTACAATTCTTGGAATGGGGAGAAAAGAGAGATTGAATTCACTCCAGTCGCTGTGAAGAAAACAGGTCTGGATAGAAAAAGTAGTGTACCTTAAGTGGCAGAGTCAGGACCAAATCCCAGAGCCCTGACTACTCCCATTAGGGATAATTCTCCTCTGCCATCTGGCCTCTCATGGACCTAAATTCCTGTGAGTGACATTCAGAGGCCAAAGCTAGATGGAGGAGAAAAAGGAAGAAAGTGAGAGGGTTCAGATGAACAGAATCCTACCAGGCCCTATGGGCAAGCAGCTTCAGGGGCAGATAAGCAGATGGGGACACGCAAGTCCCCTCCATTATGGTCGAAGAAGCAGCCTTGGTCCTGGGCAGCCACAGATCATTTGGCGCGTCCCATTACCGGATGGCATCTTAGCAGAGAAGGGCGACTTGGGGAGAAACCCAGAGTTCACCAGTGCTACGGGAGCAAATGAAAGGCCAGACTCCCTGGGATCCCTCCCCTCTACACAGCTAAGTCCAGAATCAGGTGCTACTGATCCATGGCTGGGCTTGGAGGAAGGACAACCCCAGTCACATGCACACACATGAGCTGCCCATGCAATTCTGGGCCCTCCAAGGACGCTAACATGGATCCAGGTGGATTGCTCAGGCCTGGCTCCTGTGGAAGCAGACCCAGATCTCTGGAGGAAGGCACCCCCAGTTTCATCCTGTAGGATCCAAACACGCAGGCACTTCCAGTGAGTCCTGGCTGAGGAGGAGAAGCAGAGGTGACTCCGAAACAAAAGCAGGGGTCCTGGAACTGGGGAGACACTGGACGCAGCAGTCAGGATCTAGAACTTCAGTGTAAGGTCCGGGCAGGCTTTGCAAGCACAATCGTAGCAGGTTGGGTGCAAGACTGTAGGGGCTCGGGGTGGGGCCCAGCAGTCCCAGACATGAGCCATCAAGATGGGCCAGGTCAGACCTACAATGGCTTGTCTCCTGCAGAAGCAGGCATTGGTCTTCCTGCTGTAGAGGGGAGTAGGCCCCGGCAGCCATGCGGGCAGGACAGCTGGAAGAGGCAGGCTGTCTGGAATAGGTGTTGCCTCAGGGATTCACCCTCTCTTGAGTACAGCAGGCCAAGGACTGGTCTGGCCTAGGACTTACTGGCAGTTGCACACCACATGAAAAGATGGCAGACTGGAGATACTGACAGCAAACCTAGGCCTGGCTGCAGCCAACCAGAGGGTCTGGCTATGTCACGTGAGGCATCTGTATGCTGGCCCGACCACCAGACATTTGTGTTTTGTCTTGCAGGACAGCTGGAGGGGTCTGCACGTACTGCAGCCGCGAGATTCGAGACTGTCCGAAGATTACCCTAGAGCATCTTGGCATCTGCTGCCATGAGTACTGCTTTAAGGTAAGAAAGAGGGGTGGTACTGCTGAGAAAGTTGTGTGGAGTGCAGGAGTCTTGTGAATTCAGAGAACACACACAAGGCTTGATCTCCCTGTATGATTGTATACAATCTCAGAGACTTTGCAGCACTGGAGATGGAATGCCCCAAGTCCAAGGTAGTGAATGAGTGTTAGCAGTGCATATGCTTAGTGGTCTTTTGAGAAGGGACTGTTTTGGGCAGAGGGTCAATATGCACAAAGGCCCTGGGGCAGAAGACCCAGAGTTTTCTAGTTTTCTAACCTGCATGGTGGAATGGCATGAGTGAGGGGCAGACTAGATTGTGTAGACCTTGGAGGATACAGACTTTAGATTTTATTCTAAATGCAATTGAAACCTACTAGAGGGTTTGGGTGGGTGAGTGACAAGATGTGATCCATGCTTTTTTTTTTTTTTTGAGTTGGAGTCCCACTCTGTTGCCCAGGCTGGAGTGCATTGGCACGCTCATGGCCACCACAGCCTTGACCTGCTGAGCTCCGGCGATCCTTCCGCCTCAGCCTCCCAAGTAGCTGGAACTACAGGCGCGTGCTACCACGCCCGGCTCATCTTTGATTTATTGTAGAGATGAGGTCTCGCCAAGTTACCCGGGCAGGTCTCAAACCCGCGGACTCAGGCAGTCCACTCACCTCGGCCTCCCATAGTCCTGGGATTACAGGGTGAGCCGCTGAGCCCGGCCCCATTTCATGCTTTTTAAAGGATCCCTCTGGACACTAGGTGAGGGAGAGCTGCAAAAGGCAAGAATGGAAAAGGCAGACCAGTTATGAGGCTTACGAAGACTCAGCATTGGCCGCTGAGTTTTGCAAGATGGTCATTGTGTCCTTAGTAAGATCAGTGTTGGTGGAGTGATGGGGACCGAAGGATGACTGGAGTGGGCTCAAGAGATGCAGGGCATGTGGAAATAGAGCAAACCTGGATGACTCACCCGAAGAGTTGTTTTTCTAGGGGAGCAGAGTGATCAGGCAGTTGGGACGACACACTGGCATGTGTGTATGCCAACAGGAACATCCAATGGCAAGCAGGCACTAGCCGTGCAGGAGAAGGAGGCTGGGGGTGAGTGTGATGCCTCATGTAGGAGAGAGATGGGTCCCAGCTCACACAGAGCAGGGTAGGAAAGGCCAGGTGGATGAGTCATGTGCAGGAGGCTTCTGGGTTGGGTGGTGGAAAGATGAGGACTTTCTTGAGCAGTTGTTCTATTTTCCCAGTCAATGCAAAGTGTGGCCATCTCCTGCAGGGGAGAGGTGGGGGTGAGGCAGGGAGACATTGGACACTGCCTCCAAGAGTGGGATGGTGGATGGACCAAAGGGAATAAGAGGCCATGTGCGGCCTGCTTGAGGTGACTAAATTCCTCCCAAGACCATGCACTGTGGTCACATGGTGGTTCCCAGCACCACGTCCAGAGGCAGGAGTGCAGCAGGGGGCTTGCATTGCCCGGGGTGGAGATTTTGCCAGGTGAGTTTGAAGAAGCAAGGCGGGGAGCTGAGTGCCAGGGAAGGGTACTAGCACGTGTCTGTGGATGGGGTAAGGCGATGGGCCTGTCCATGCATTGGGGGCCTGGGTGATGACAGGGGCCTGTTGGAGTGAGCTACAGGTGGAGGCCATTGGAGTCAAGGAGTGGGGCATGTGATGTGAAGATTTGGGGTGTGAGACACTTATTGGTAGTGACAATGTCTAAGTCTGCAGCTCCAAGATAGAAGCATGCCTCAAGCCCTGTGGGGACAAAATTACTGGACCCCAGCCAGAGTTCTCACTCTGCAGTTCTGTGTGGAGCTTGAGGACCGGCCTCTTTTCAAGTTCTCAATGGTGCTCCACTTAGAGTCTGGCCAAAGGAGTGGCAGAGGTAGAGAGGGTGCCCAGAGTTTTAGAGGGAAGGTGCTAGAGACTGGGGTGGTGGCGAGAAGTACAGGACGGAGGCCATGGTGACAGAGGAATCTAGGTTCTCGAATCAGTGACACAGGGATGCGGCCTGGAGAGCAGCAGGTTTTCACAGGGAGAAGTGGACAGAGGGAGGCTGGGTGTGATGGCTCACGCCTGTAATTGCAGCACTTTGGGAGGCGGGGGCAGGAGGACCTGAACCCAGGAGTTCAAGAAGGGGACACAGGGAGTCACTTGAGGGCCAGTTGTGTTCTATTGGCTCTGAGTAGGGTTATAGTTTTCAACTGAAAGATCATGACACATGGTATGGCGAGGAAATATGATTTATGGACATACATGAAAAGTCCTAGAATAACCTATAGACTTTTGGTTATCTACTTCATGACAGAGCGCCCCTATGAAGCACAGAGCACAATGGCAGGAGCCTGCCACCTAAGCTTCTCCCGGATTTGGAGAGAGTGCAGTCGGGGTGGGCGGGAGCCTGGGGAAACTTGGTGAGGAGGTGGGTCTGCAGTTGGAGGTGAAGGGGCACACAGGAATATCTCCAGGATGGGAGCAGTCTCCATTCATGTATGCATATGCAGGAGGCCACTGGGTATGGGAACAGGAGGCCAGAGGGGCAGGATTTTCACCTTGCCTGCTGTTCTTGGGGTTTCTTGGAAGGTGGGTGGGTGCCTGAGAACCACCCCTTCAGTAATGAGCACAGACTCAGAGAGGGGCTCAGATCCCAGGGGCTCGATTCCAGGTTGTGACAGCAGAACCAGTGTTAGCCCAACGAAGCATGCTGCCTCCCAAGAGGCCACTGCACTGCCCTGGGCCATTTGTATACCCTGGTCTGTTATTTAATTGTAGGGTTTTCTTCCCTTTGTTAGGCTGACATAAATGTTTGAAAACACTAGTTTGTATTGTTATACAATTGAAGCATGCAAAGCACTTCACCCTGTGGGTACACAGAAAAATAAGCTTCAATTGTTGTTTTCTATGCACCCAGAGGTGAACCCCTAAATGGATTGGCACCATCAGTCAGCCAACTGAGGTTCCAATCATGGTTCACAGTAACTAAAATGACAGAAATGTAACACATGACTCAGAGGGCTGATAGATTTACACTGAGAAGTAAAACTACCAGGAGAAAGGAGTTGAAAGGTTGAGATAACCATCCAGATCACCACCGGGGCCCTCCTCTGCCCTTTTCAGCCCCCTTGGAAAGCTTGGAGCCGGAAGGCCAAGCCAGCAACTGGAGACCTGGACACACGGGGCTCAGGCTGCTCTTATTTGGGAGTGTCTGCAGGCCTGGCAGGCCCGACCCTGGTGCCAGGAGAGCCCACCACTACGTGTGGCAGGTTGTTCTCTGGAGGCAGGATTGAGGGTCATGAGGTTAGAAGGCTGGACTGCTGACGTAGCTTTCCATTTCGTGAGACCGTCATATCATCTTCCTTTGGACTTTAAATGTCTCCCAGCCCTTCCTACAACGGCAGTGACCGCTGGCCTGGCTCCAGGCCGAATGCTTTATGCGGGCTACTCACTGAATGCTCCTGATGACTTGAGAAGTATGACTTGCCAGTGTGCCCACTTTATAGATGAGGAAACAGAGGCTGGGAGAGTTTTGGTAACTTGTCCAGGCTCATGCAGCTAATAAGTCATGGAGTCCAGACTGAAGCCCAGGCCGGATTCTGAA
Source organism: Carlito syrichta (assembly GCF_000164805.1). Taxonomy (NCBI): domain Eukaryota; kingdom Metazoa; phylum Chordata; class Mammalia; order Primates; family Tarsiidae; genus Carlito; species Carlito syrichta. The sequence continues at coordinate 14,641 of NW_007252237.1, read as the reverse complement.
ACCTGGACTCCTAACCAGGATGTGATCCCCCTCCTAGCTAATTTTTGCAAGGTTTTTTTCCTCGATTTTTAAATTTTTGAGTTGGGATCTCACTCTATCACCTAGGCTGGAGTGCAGTGGCACAATCATGACTCACTGTAGTCTCAAAATCCTGGATTCAGGTGACCCTTGTGCCTCAGCCTCCCAAGTAGCTGGAACTACAAGCATGCACCACCACACCTGGCTATTTTTCTATTTTTTTGTAGAGATGAGGTCTTGCTTTGTTGTCTTGGCTGGTCTTGAACCAGGCCTAAGTGATCCTCCCGCCTTGACCTCCCAGAGTGCTGGGATTATAGGTGTGAGCCACCACGCCTGGCCTTTGTCTTGCTTTTGAGTTCAAGTTTTACTTCTGGCTTTGGCCATGTTTTGTTGAGCATTTGGGGGTCCGGGGGTGCCATGGCCTACAGCATCCACCTGCCCACTTTGCCAGGCCCTGCCCCTGCCCATTCTTGCTGCCTTGCTTTGTGTGTTGATGTCTAGGCTGCTTTCTCTTTCAGTGTGGGATTTGCAGCAAACCGATGGGTGATCTCCTGGATCAGATCTTCATTCATCGTGACACCATCCACTGCGGGAAATGCTATGAGAAGCTCTTCTAGGTGGGTGACAAGCAGCCAGAGACTCGTTAGTAGAGAGGCCTGTGCCCGGGTTTCTCCCTGAGTCTGTCAGCCTTTATATTCAAGGAGCCCCATGTCCTCATGCTCCTATGCCCCATGATACTTTGAGATTTTAGGTAGCATGGACAAAGCCCTCTGCAGGGACACTTTCAAGTGGCACCTGCCATCCAGCACCTCAGCTGAGCCCTCTAGCTGCCTGGAATGCTGGGCCACTGTTATGAGCCTCATTTTGCAACAAGGAACTCAAAACTTAGAAAGGGAATGGGCCTGGAGAAATATCGTGTGGGTTGGGGGTACATTCAGGACCTCACCCCCGTCTTCAGGTGAGCAGTGTAGCTGAGACAGTGTGTAAGCACAGAGTAGGGCATGTCCCTTGAAGGCAGTGGGCATGGGTAGCAGCCAGAGGGCACCCACTGGAGCAGTCATGCACCCTGAGGGCCTCTGGCTGATTTGGTGCTGGATGTGAGTTTCCAATCTCATGGCTACTTCTCTTTTCTTTGTGTTCCCCCAGGCTGATCGGAAGCTGATGACCCTGGGCCAGTTTGTCCTCAGTTGCCCCAAGTTGCTGTTCCCTCACTTCCTCCTTCCCTGTTTGATTTCTTCATGCTTTTGCCCTTCTCAAGTTGAACCTGCCTGCCTTCGCTATCGTGTCTTAGTGATGCTATGACCATTGCTTGTGTGTGTAGCTCCTTACAGCTTAGGAAGCACTTTACACCTATGATCTCATTTCAAGCTCAGCCAACGAGAATTGAGCTAGAGTGCCATCTTGGCTTCCCTGAGACTGATGGGCTTTCTAACGACTTTAGGTGGGCAGATGTGTGGGGTTCATTGTGCCCTGACTCCCTTGAAGCTCCTAAGGGGCCAAGTTGAAGACTATTGACGATCCCTGGTGGGTAAACTGTGTCATTGAATGCTAGGGATTGGCATAGGCTAACGTTTAGCTTGTTTATTTGCCATATACGTATATGTATTTTAAATTTCCATACACATTTGCAAGTAGTTAGTTGCTTTCGATTGAGTTATAGCGCAGTTTTTAATTACCTCCTCCCACCTGTCTTTCACTGTATTGGGGTTTCTCCTTCTGGGTATATGAGCATGTATTGGAAAGTTTACACAATGAGATTCCCATCCAATGGGCTGTGATTTTAGGAGGCTACTAATGGAAGGGGTATCTGTGTCTGCCAGAAGCTTAATCGCTGATGAACACCCTTACCCTCAATTTCTGCTCCTTGAGCTGTATGTAAAAATCCTCCCAAGTGGCTTTTGGGGCATATGGATCCCACCGGGATTAAGAAGGGGAAAGCAGCTGACACCTCTGGAGGACCTCTCACACCAGGCACTGTCTCACAGTGGTGCCGTTAATCCCATAACAGTCCTGGGAAGAGGGTATTCTTGCCTCCGTTTAACAGATGAGGACATTGACACTCAGAGAGGTGGTCACTGCATTGTGCAGAACTCTGCAGAGCCCATGTCCTCTCCAGGGGCAATCACCACAATAGTGAGCTTCGATTAAGCGCCCAAGATGTGTCAAGCGCCATGCAAGGATACCTAACTCCTTCCAGGTGACACTCTGCCCTCGGGCCTCCCTGAGACCTGTGCTTGCCAAGGGTAGAAGTGGGAGACTGTGGTCTTTCTCTGTGTAGCCTGAATTTCTGGATCCCCCATCCCAGGAAGTACTGCAAGGCCCAAACCACCCCCCTTTCCTCTCCCCCACTTCGTGGAAACACCTCCAGACTGAGATGCTTTCTCTGGGAACATCTGACTCACAGACTTTCCCAAGGAGGAGCTTGTCCATCCAGGAAGGTGCCAGTGGGCTAGCCAGTCTGAGCACAGAGCTTTCAGTGACCTCCTATTTTCCAATTCGGGCCCTGCCTCAAGCTAGAGGCAACCACTGCGGGCCCTGGTCCATGGAACTTGGAAACCTCTTGGCCAGCCGGGCAGATGCAGGGCCGCCCGTGCCGTCAGCTGACACGCTCCGACCTTCGGGCCCTGCCTTACTCTGTTAGTTCCTTGAGAGGAAGAGCAGCCTTGTAGTGTTGCTGACTCTTTTCTTGACTTCGCTCTAAAACGTCTCTCCATCTTTCTCCGGTTTCTGGGCCCTATCCACTTTGGTTTGTGGTCCTGTTCTTCCTCCCAAATGATGAGAGAGGGTCATTCTGTTTGTTTGCATAACTGTGCATCAGATTTACTCTGGAGGGGAAAAGTATAATAGTTCGTGTACCCACATGACGTATGAGCTGGTCTTCCTGAAGTCTAGCCCCCAGCTTGGGACTTGACGCGTGCTGGGCACTAACACATGGGTGCCGAATTACTGAGAGAAAGGAGTCTCAGTGCAGGCCCAGCTGAGGGAATGCAGAGTAATGAGTTGCCAGATAGACTGCCCCACCTCCCAAGGCTTAGTCTGCCTTTAAGGGAGTTTTAGAACCAACATGCAAGTTATGGAAAGCAAGCTTGCAGGATGGGTGTTGAGTTTGATCCAGAACCCAGAAATCCGCAGACCTGTGGAAGAGGGATGGTCGCGTTACATTTTGCTTCTTTTTAATTGCTTAGTGGTTCTAATCGTACTTGCTTAATTCACATTAATGTACACAATTATAATAAATGTTAAGCCATTACCGTATCAGTGTTAAGGTTTTCTTTTTGAAGCGTAATAACTTGGTGCTTTCAGCTGTGTGATTTCTTCTCTCCTATTGCCTGAAGCTGTTCTCTCTACAAAAGAAAATAAGTACTTAATGGCAACATCTAGAAACTATACATGAACAGAAAGTTGTGGGAGTCTTGACTCAGCAAGTCTTTTTTTTTTTTTTTTTTTGAGTTTGAGTCTCACTCTGTTGCCCAGGCTGGAGTGCAGTGGCACACTCATGGCCACTCTTCCACCTCAGCCTACCAAGTAGCCAGAACTACAGGTGCATGCTACCACGCCCGGCTAATTTTTGATTTATTGTAGAGATGAAGTCTTGCCAAGTTGCCCCGGCTGGTCTCGAACCCGTGGGCGCAGGCAATCCACTCACCTTGGCCTCCCAAAGTGCTGAGATTACAGACTGAGCCACCGAACCTGGCCAACTCATCAAATCTTAATGAGGATTCTTGTGTTTGAGAAGTCCATCCTCTCTTTCATTGCCATCACAGATGGCCACCTAATCCTTACTGCACACTTCCAATGACCAGGAGCTCAGTTCTTCAAGAGTCCCTTTTCTCTGTGGACAGACTCAATTTTAGAAGATGCACCCTTCTATTGAGTCTGAAATCTGCTTCTCTTTAATCTTCACCCACTGGTGGTCTTTAGTTCTTCTCTTAGATGCCAGCCCCTAAAATAAATGAAGATACTGCTCAGATTCTCCCATCTCTTACGTCAACACTCCTGGTCCCTCCAGCTCTTCCTTGATAGTAATTCTGAATACACAGCTCTCAATGTCTCTCCCCAAAAGTGACCCCAACACACACCCTACCCTGCTTCATGTTGCTTCTTAAGGCTAGTGCCCAGGCTGTCCAGATCCTGTAGAATCTTCGTTTGCCTATGAAGTGAGCCATTCTTCCAGGGGCAGAAAAGGGTGGTCAGGAAGTCCGAAGGTAAAAGACATGACACTCAGAGAACTTCCATCACTGAGTAGGGATCTCGGAGCCATTGAACTAGTAGTTGTTCTAGCTACCTTCTCACCCAACCTTGACCACCATTATGGTACAGTGGGAAAGGAGGAGGAGCTTTTACAATGCCAGAGACAGGGATTATGAGAGTTGTTACAAATTAAGAATTTCTAGGACTCTCAGTTGGTGGTCGTGTGTGACGCAAACACCTAAAGGAAAAATAGAGGCGTGCCATTTTGAAGTAGCACTTAGCAGGCCAAGTCCTGTTCAACCAGCTGATGACAGAGTTGGGCTTCCCCCACCCCCAGTCCTGCTCCCTGCCATGAGTTTGTACCTGTGAGGGCCCCGTACCTGTGTGGTTTCCTCTGGGAACTGTGCCTTGCTTATGAATGCCATGAGCCTGTGAATTTCCTCCACAGAACCTCCACAGAGCCTCTCTCTCTCCTGTGAAACTTCTCTGCACAGGAAGGACCCGAACCTGCCTCCAAATACCTTCTGCTCCAGGCCCCGTGCACGGTACCTTGTATCAGCAAACGCCCTCTGTTCTCTGAACTCTCGTGATCCCTGTCCTCACCTAGACTTCTGCTGCAGAGGCCAGTCTGCACGAGGCCTTCTTCCCATGAGTACCCTTGCCGTAGCGTGCTTGGCTTAATTAGGCCAGCTTAAGGTTTGTCGAGTTTGTTGTTTTCAAAGAACAACATGGAATCGCTATGGTTTTGTGGATTTTTTCTATTATTTTCTAGCCTCTGTTTCATGAATATCCTCTCTAATCTTTATTATTTTCTTCCTTTTCATTGCTGTGGATTTAGTTGGCACTTATTTTCTTGTAGCTCCTTAAGGTGTAAAGTGAGATTATGATTCAAGGTCTTTAGGACCTTGCGTTTGCTGCTGTGAAGTTTTCTCTGAGCATTGCTTTAGCTATCGTGCTTTCATTCATGTCAAAGACTTTCTTCTTTTTTTCCCCTATCACTTCGTTTAGAAGTGGACATCTCAAAGACTTTCTCATTTCCCTTGTGACTTCTTTGACCCACTGGTTAGGAGTTTGTCATTTCATGTGGATTTCCCAATTTTGTTACTGACTTCTCTTTGTATTCCATTGCGGTTGACAAACGTGCTTTACATGACGTCGGCCCTCTTAAGTGTGTGAAGCTTTTCTTATGGCCCTGTGCTCCGTGTCCTTCATGGGGGCTTCCCCTACGATCACTCTCTGCCGTCTGCCCCTGCAGCTTCTCTGAACAATGCATCTGCTGGAGAAGTGCCTCCCTCTCTGAATGCCTGGCCCACCTTGCCCCCCACCCCTGGGGCCAATGTGAACTGTATCCTGCACTGGGCAAGCCATCCAGGCATGTTAGGTTCCATGTGACATGCATGATGCTCTGCTACCTGGTCACCTCCTTATCATGTCCTCTGCCTGCAGTGCCCTCTGCAGATCCACTTGCTTCAACACTAGCTCCCATGAATGTCTTCTGCATATTGATGCTTCCTTTCAGTCAACACCCGGACATGCCAATTGGACACTCAACAAGTATTTTTGGCTAGCCGTCTCCTACCAGTGTGCTAGATGTGGGGATCCCCTCCCAGCAAAGCAGACTCTGTTCAGATCCCTGGGGAGCCCAGTTCCAGCCCCAAGGCAACTCGTGCTTTCCTCACTGTGCCAGACCTTCCGTAGGGCATGGGATACACCAGCCTGTGAACTCATGGCATGCCCATCTGGTAGGGAGAAAGATGAGCAACAATCCCATTTCAGTGGTAAGGAGCAGAGATTTGTCCTGGGCTGGGCACGGTGGCTCACACCTGTAATCCCAGCACTTTGGGAGGCTGAGATGGGAGAATGGCTTGAGCCCAGTAGTTCCAGACCACTCTGGGCAACATAGTGCGACCTTGTCTCCACAAAACATAAAGTTTTAAACAAATGGCCAGGCATGATACTGCACCACTGTATTCCCTACTGCCCCAGAGGCTGCGGTAGGAGGACCACCTGAGCCCAGAAGATCGAGGCTGCGGTGAGGAACCAAATAGAACAAGAAGGTGGAGGAAGGGCAAATCCTCTCATTTTTTGAACTGGAACATTCATCTTCTGTCCTCAGACACCAGGGCTTATGGCTCTCAGGCCTCAGACTCCTCCAAGACTTACACCAGTGGGCTCCCCTCCTCACCCCTTCAGCCTTGGAGTGGAAGTAACATCATAAGCTCCTCTGGTTCTCAGGTCATTGGACTTGGACTCTATCACACCACCATCTTTATTGACTCCCCAGCTTGCGGCTGGAAGGCCATTGAACTGGTTGGTTCCTTCTGAAAGCTGTGAAGGAAGAATCTGGTCCAGGCCTCTCTCCTTCACTTGTAGACAGTCGTCTTTTTCCTGTTTTGTTTCACACTGTCTTCCTTGTCTGTGTGTCCAAATTTCCTCTTCTTATAAGGACATAAGTTATATTGTATCAGGGCCCACCGTAATGCCCTTGTTTTTTCCTAAATGACCACTTTAAAGACCCTATCTCTAAATAAGGCCACATTCTGAGATACGGGGGATAAAATGCAGCCCATAACAGAGGGTTCTTTGCAGTGAGTCATTTTTTAGAACAGCAAAGGATGGGGGATTTTGCAACCATTGCTGTTTTGGAGGACCACAGGGCTTGAGTAAAGTCCAAAATTTTCAGTGGGCAGCTGGGTCCAGGAGCAGGGGAGCTGGAGGTGCGAGGGCCAACACATTCAGGGGACTGAGCTTCAGGGACAGAAGGCCTTGAAGACAGGCCCCGTTCCAGGCTCTATGAGGAGAGGGTAGGGTCTGGAGGGAGATGGTAGCCTCGAAAGGGGCTTCCCTCAGATTACAGTGGGAAATGACTCCGGGAGCAGAGGGCTCACTCAGGCAGAGGCCGGACAGGACCTTGGGGGCCATGGCTCAGGGCCCCCAACAGCAGGGGACTGGAGCCCACACTGCAGGCCCAGGGAAGCAGGTGGCCAACCTGCATTGGGGGAAGGAGCCAGGGGCCTGGGTGATGTCCTTTCTTTCTTTCCAGATTATTGTACTCGGGGAGGGGCCGGAGGGCTGGAAGCAGGGTAGCCTCCAGGGGCTTTGTTCTTCTGCACCAGGCCCTGCTCTGGCCTCTGAGGCCAGAGGGCCCACTTCTAAGGCCCATCTTGGGGCAGACTGCCCAGGGTGTGGCCCTTCTCCTGTCAACCTGTCTTGGAAGGGGCCGGGAAAGGGACTGTCCCACAGCACCTTCCTCTTCATGGAAATGAGCATCTATATACATTCTCCAAGAGTAAGTGACACACAGTCCCGGAACAGGTGGAGCCCAGGAGTCCAGAAAGGCCACCAAGAGGGGGCTGGAGAGATGAGGGAAGCCGCAAGGGGTCGCTGCTGTGCCTTTAGCTTGACCTTGTCATTCCCATCAAAGTACAACAAGGGAATGGCATGGATTTGCTTCCCAAAAGAGCTTAAAATAGGACAAAAAATTAAATTCTTCCCTCCACAGACCCGAAGGGGCAGGCTTGAAGACAGAACCTCTCCAGGCCTCTCTGCTCAGGGGTAGGCATGAGAACGGAACTCAATCAAACTTCTCTGATCAGTGAAGAGACCTACTCAGTGGACAGACTGAGGGAGGGAATCTCTCTTATTACTCTCTGCTAAGGGGACAGGCCTGAAGATGGAGCCTCATTCAGTTTTCTCTGATCAGGGAACAGACTTGAACACAGTCCTCACACTAACTCTTCTGATCAGAAGTCCTTGATCTCTCTCAGTCCTCCATTTAGAGACAAGCCTGAGAAAGGGAGCTCCCTCAGTCCACTCTTCTCAGGGACAGCCCTGTGGATGGGCCCTCCTCAGTCCTCTCTGCACGTCCTCACCCACCAGGACTGGGTTGTTTTCGAGCTGTCCCACCTGCTGCTGGAGCCCTCAGTGAGCCGGGGAGGATCCTCTTGGTGGGTAGGCTCAGCTCACCCCTTGGCGCCCGATAAATCACCTTGTAGCACCTTAGTCTCCCCAGGCTGCACACATTTCTCAAAAGAAGACATAAAGATGGCTGACAGTTATATGAAAGCATGCTCAACACCACTTATTATCAGGGAGATGCAAATCAGAACCACAATGAAAGATCATTTCACACCTTCTAGAATGGCTGACACACAAAGACAAAAAAATAATAAGGATTCCAAACCCCATCTGTCCAGACCCTGTGCTCACACTCATGCAGTGACACACATGCTCACACTCAGTGACATTGCCACACATTCACATGCTCAATCACACACACACATGTTCAATGATATTCAGTGACATATCCATTCAGTCACACACATTCAGTGACATGCTCACACTCAGTGACACACATGCTCACATTCATTCAGTGACACACACATTCTGTGACACTCAACACATTCATGCATCTTCAATGACAAACACAAATTTGGTGACACACATATTTACATTGGGTGACACTTTCACACTCTCAATGTCATACACGTTAATGAGTGACACACACCCCTCCTCACAATCATTCAACACATCCCTTTCACACACACACAGACACACACACTCCCAGGAATTCATACGCGTACACATGTTCACACGGACACACACATCCACAGATTCATTCGCAGGGAAACACACGCACACTTTGGCACTTGCACCTGCTCGGGGATTGCAGCACTACCAGGTTTCTCTGAATAAGGGAGTCCCAAGGAGCCCCCGCAGGCCGTGGTTGGTCACCTCTCCTATTCCCTTCCTCGCCTCCTGCCCCCACATCTAGAGGGCTCTGGGAAGGTGACTGCTGTTGCAGTCCTGCTGAGACACGTGCAATGACATGCCTCGCCTGAAGAGGGCTGGGTCAGTGGAGCACACCTGGGACCCACCCGTTCCTGCAGGGCACCCTGGTGGGACACGCTCCAAGAGTCCCCAAGACACCGGCTGAGCCCCTTTGGGCCAAGGAAGCTGCAGGCGGGGCCCTGGGACCTAGCCCCTCCCACACCCCTCTCCATTTCCCCCATGCCTGTGTGTGCACAGTGTCCCTGAGGACCTTCTCCTCTCTCCAGCCCCGTCGTCTGCAGTTCTGGTTGTGAAACCAGGGTCACCCAGTGCAAGGTCCCTTAACCCAGTTTGGCAGCCATTAAGTTCTCGGGCCTGACTCCGTGGCTGCTTTGGGGATCGTGTCCTTCAACTGCACCGTGGGGATAGTCTGAGGCTCTGTCCCTTCGGAATGGCTGGAGGATACCTGTGGGCACAAACCAAGAGCCCGAGAGCCACAGGTCATTTCCACGTTAGTGGTCCCATCCAGTCCTCCCACATGGGCAGAGAGGGGCCCATCCGCTGGTCTTGGTCCCGTCTCCCACTCACTCTAGGTCAGTTCTGCAGCTGAAGGAGGCTGCCCGTGATCTGTGGTGCGCTCCCCGGCCTGTAGGGACAGGGTTGGTGCCCAGAGGATTCAGGAGAAGGGCTTCCAGACTCCTCACCAGAGCCGACTACGGCCCTACTCCCAACTTCCCCTCCAGCCACAGTGCTCATGGAGGGTGCCTCTGGATGTGCCCTGCGCCCCAGGCAGGGTCCTCCTCAGGTCGCATCGAGGGTTTGGTAGGCTCTAAAGACCCAGGACAGAAAGAGACTATACCCACGGGCAGCCTCCCCTCATGGCCCACCGGCTGCCCCTCACAACCCGCTGGGAAGGGAACAAGACCGGACCCAGGGTGGAGGGTACTCTCCCCGCCCCCATCTGTTCCTTGGCCATCACACACACCCCTCTCCCCAAACATCCCTCCGTGTGGCTGGGCCAGGGCTGGCCACCTGTCAGCTGGCAGGGGTGGGCCAACCCAGGTGGCTGGGCACTAGTAATCCCACCCTCCCCCAAGTTCTGCACGAAGCTCCTGGCTGGCATCTGAGCCCCTGCCCAGGCCCTCCGGGGACCCTTCCCTGACCTTGTTTTCCAGCCTGGGATGGCACACATGACTCCTCTGGCCCTCCTGGAGGCTCTGAGCCCCTTCGTGATGCTGTCAGGGGTTCTGCCTCCGACTTTCGACCCATTGAGCCCTGAGGGCTCCTGAGGGCCCAACCAGCTACTGTCCATGCCCACCACCACCCTCTCACCTGCCCCTATGCAGCCCAGGGGACCCACAGGCGCTCACGGCCCCTGCCAACAGAGGAGGTAAGTCTCGGCTGCGATGTGGAACAAAATTTATTGAAGAGAAACAAAATTTATTGAAGAGAAACAAGTATTGAAACCAGTGAAGACAAGGGAATACAACATGGAGAGGAGCGGCTGAGGGCCACCAGAGGCCATGGGGCTGCAGCCCCCTCCTCCTGGGGCTTGTGACAAGATCCTGCCCTCGCACCACGTTCTTGCTTCCTGAGGGGAATGGGATCGGCCTCTGGGTGGGACAATGGACTCTGACAGTGTCCACATACTGCAGGGAATCCCCTCCCGGGCCCACCCACAGGGGCAGGCCCAGCTCTATGACCAGCATGGAACAGTCATGGAACACTGGAGAACAAAGTATGGAACACTCCACCAGGTCAAGAGAATAAAGTCACACACACAAAAATAACAGTCCCCGTGGAGCCTTCCACAACACCCTTCCATCCCTGGTCTGGGGCTTCCTCCTCATGGTCAAGGTCAGTCACGGGGTGAACATCAGAAAACAGAGGTGCAGTTCTTGACACTGGACAGGAACAAACTGCACTTTGGCTAGGTGGGAGCTCACAGCACATGCCTGGGCCCAGGGGTGGGCATATGCTGGACACGTGGGTCACCACAGGGCATCCATAGGTAAGGGAGCCCTCCTCTTCCTCCTCCTCATTAACCTCCCATTTCTCCTCCACACTAGCGCAGGGGTTCGAGGGTGCTGCCTTCCTGGGGCTCCCCTAGAGCAGTGTAAATAATCCTGAACACGGGCTGGACCCTACGGGCCCCTCCTGCTCTGCCTAGCAGCTCCAGGTTGGGTTCCGCCAGGCCCCGAGTGGCCTGTGAGCCGGGGGGCATGCTTAACTCAGAGCCCATGGGAGGGGCGTCTGGGCGTGGCCCGACGGGGCAGAGGACCAGGCCAGAGCCCCCAGCGGCCCCACCTCCAGCCTCTGCTTGATGGGTCTGGGCTCTCTGCTCGCATCTCCCGGGACCCGTCAGGGCCCTGGGTCCAGCCCTGACTGATCTGTGGGCCGTTTGGCCTGGGTTGGTGGAGTCCCTTATGGCTGGCACAGAGGTGGGGCACACGGTCTGAATTTGGCTGCCCTGTCCCTCTGCCCCGCTCAAGTCCCCTGCTATTTGTGTAAGCTGCACCTTCTCCTTGCCAAAGGGTTCCTGCTGCCTGCTAGGAGAAGGAGAGCTGGAGTATCGTGAGCCTACGCTTCCTAGGGCTCGGGGTGGCTCATGGCCCCAGCCCCTGCCGCGTTTCCCGACACCTCTCCTGCATTGTCTTGCACCTGCCCTGCTGGAGATTGCTCGTCAGCCTTAGGACACATGGCCTGGCCATGGTCTTCCTCCCTGGCGCCGTAGTAGCATGGCAGCCACTTGCGCTTCAGCGTGTAGGGAACGCCTTCCTGGAAGGTCTGGACGCTGACCTCGCCAGTGGGTTCTGCCTGCACAAAGACCTGAGGCACGGGGACGCCGGCCTCGGCTCTGGCCTGTCGGCTGGGGACCCTCCGACCCCTTCCTCCCTGCTTGTCCTTCAACACCAACATAGTGGTCTCCCACTCCTCCTCATCTCGAACGAGTTTCATTAGCTCCAGAAAAGTGGGAGGACAGGCTCGCTGATCAAAGATCTCTAGCTTGCTCCGGAGACTGCTGGCCATGGTGGCTCGAGCTAGGATATGCTTCAGGCGAATCGTGTCTGTGCTGTGCACCGACAGGGGGCTGTGCTGCAAGGCCTTTTGCAGTACAGGCTCTAAGCGCAGCAAGAAAGCAGAGACCTTCTCCCCGACCTTCTGATAGGTCTGGAGGAACCTAAACTGGGAGGTTCTACTATCCTCCTTGTCCCCAAAGATGAGCCTCAGGGCGTCCAGGCACTGCTCCACAGTTATGGAGTCATCATTGGCCCGGAGCACACGCATGATGGCCAGGGCGGGCCCGCGCAAGCTCTCCAGCAGGCGCCGTCTCTTCTCTAACTCAGACACCTGCCACATCTGCATGGTGTCAGCAGCCTGCTCTAGCCAGCTCTCAAAGGTCTCTTCGCCTGGGCAAGCAGTGCCCGAAAACACTCTCAGTTTGCGGTACCACAAACTTTCTCGCGTAGGCTGCCAAATGGGCGCTCTGACTTGGGCCAAGACCCCTGGCTCCTCGTCCTCAGTAGGGAAGGCGCTATACCCCATGGCTCTGGCCACATCTGCCATTCTGCGGCCCTCCTCTTTCAGGAAGAAGCTTAGTCTATTGACAAATGCATCGTCTGGGTTGCGGGGTTTTACCACCACTTCCCAGAAGCCTCCCTTTCCCAAAATCTGACTAGGTATGGTGGCATAATTAACGGCATCAGCCAACTCGATGAAGACCGCCTTCGCGTTGTCTTCCCGTCTGAACATCCTGCCCAGCACCCTGTATGTGCACAGGGGCTTCAAGCCTGTCCTCACCGTCTCTTTTATTTCCGCCTCACTGCACTCAAGGGGGATGCCCACCACCAGCAGGGCCTTCCTGGGGTCCAGGTCCATCCCCTTGCACCAATCCTCTAGCAGTGTCACCGCCATTGCTACCCCTAGCTACAGATTGGTCTAAGGCCGGGCAAGGAGTCAGCTCAGAGTTTCACTCGGACTCAGAGAATTCCGAGCCAACGCCAAGCAGAAAGGCAGGAGCGTTCCAGGTCTCCACAGCCTGTAAGGCAAATGGGGTGAGAGCATCGTCAGTGCCCACCCCATCTCCTCCTCTGCAGCCCGTCCCCGGGCAGGGATGTGGTCCCTGCTTCCCAGGGCTCCCGAGGTCCTTTGAGGAGGGTAGAGTGCGGAGGCCTCCCCCAGCCAGGGATCCCTCCACTTCCCGCTGACCTCCTCCTGTTGTGGGTTCCTCCTGGAAGTCCGTGGGAATCTGCTCTACGTGCCACAAGGACCTATGGGGAAAAGTCAACATCAGGAGACAGGGCGTGCCATCTGGGACCCTGATAAAGCCCTGCAGGCACGAGAGGGCAGGAGAATGCCCCACTGCTGGCTCAGGGCTATGCAGGTCCAGGTCAGCCGGCACCTCCTTCCGGAGCCAAGGCTGGCAGCAAGAGATGCGGAGCCCTCTTTCTCAGGACAAGGTGACCAGAGCTTGGCACCACGTGACGAAGAGTGTGTGACATGCTGCAGTGTCCGTGGATATGAAGAGCAGTGGGCCATGAGTCTGGGGGGGTCACATGGTAAGGTTAAGGCCATGAGGAACAACCAGTGATGTTCCCGGCCACCAACCAATGATGTCCTAGGAAAGGGGAGGGGAGGTGGGCAGTGAAGGATGTGTGCAGGAAGCAGACATCGCTGGCCTTACACATGGCCCTACCCCACAGACTCTGAACTCTGGCAGGCCATCCCTCCTTTCTGCTCTGTGCCAGGGTTACAGACGCACCTCCCAGCTGCTCACCTCGCTCAGTCACCCTGCTGGCAGTGAAGATGCTGCGACTCTGCAGGTGCTCGGCGCTCGGCCTGCCCTCTAGCTCAGCTCAGCCGGGCAGTCCCTGGCCGTCCAGCACAGGCCGTGGGTCCTGCGCCACTGAATCTGTCCAAGGCAAGGCAGAGGCATTTTGCTATGGTTTTGCCCCATATGTGTCCCTGCTTAGCCCATGCCGACTTGGAGTCTGTCACGGTGTCTACTTGGGCCCTGATGCAGGGACACAAGAAACTGCTCAGCTGGGGGCTACTGTTAGGACAGAAGGAATCTGCTACCCTGTTCCCACTGCAAACCCCACCCCTTCACAAGCCCCATCCCTGCGGCCAAACTCTAGCCACCTGAGCCCCACACTTGCCCCACCCATACCCAAGCCCTGCACCTGCTACTTCAGTCCTGTTCCTACCTGTATTTCAGCCTGTACCCCCACCTGATATCTGCCCACCTGCCTGCGCCCCTCTACTCACCTTTAACCAGACCCTGCCTCGCCAGTATTGTAGCCCTGTCCCCACCCATGCCCTAGACCTGCCCCACCCACTACACTAACCAAGGTAACCAAGCCCTGCCCTCACCCACAACCAAGCCCTGACGCCAGCCATACTTCAGCCCTGCCCCCACTTGCATTCAAGTCCAACCCCTCACCCATCACCAAGCCCAGCCCCCATCCACAACCAGTGTCCCCAATGGCACATAAGCCCTGCCTCCCGCCCATCACCAGATTCAGCCCCTCTCCCATAACCAAGTGATGTCCCTGCCCATTCTTAAGCCTTGACCCATTAGTGACCAAACCTTGCCCTCACCTATAACCAAGCCCTGCCCCCACCCATACTGAAGACCAGCCCACACCCTTCCGGTCCTTAA
>NW_007252236.1:15541-18031 GCF_000164805.1 Carlito syrichta | reverse complement strand
CACCAATTCTGTCCCCCCACCACAAAATGTATCATTTATTGAAGAAAATACACTTCCATAGAGCTACAAAAGAGGGTACTCTTGAACTGAGAAACAGTAAGCCAACTTCTCTCCCTTCTCCTTCCATCACAAGACAATGTGCTTTTGCCAATTCCAAAAAGGCCAGTACAGATAATCCTCAATAGAAAAACAAGCCAGCATCTTTACAAAGTTACTCTAAGTATGAAACAGAAAATTAAAATCAAACCTTCTTAGACACACAGAAATAATGGAAGCAAAAATAAAAACAAATGAAATAAAAGGAAAACCCTGAAACAGAGGAAAAATGAAATGCAACACTTGAACTTGATTACCTGATATTAAACAAACAATTGTATTGCAGAAGGACCCCGTGAGTCAGACATTCAAAAACTCACAATTGAAATGAATAATCAACAGGAAGATGTGTGAAACAGTAACTGACTGAATCCTGGAAGGAAAATGATGAAAACAGACAAAGTCATCTCAGAAATGAAAAGTAAATTATTAAGGTAGCTGAGGGAATATAGGTATTGCAAAAGTTCAATAAGAGACATAAAGAATAGAAAGAGCCAATAAGATGCAACTTAATGGGAAACGAATGGAAGATTAACAGGTGTAATATTTTAAATTATATTTTTAAAACTTTTGTGAAATGAAATAAGATCTGAATTTCCATATCTGAAAAGACTTCCGTTTCCTGTGTACCTGGAAGAATTGATCTAAAACAACCAACTCTTAAGATATATTCTGGGATTAGACATTAAGTTAAAAGGAACAAAAGGTCATCTGAGCCTCTGAGCCAAAAAATAAGTAATTTTAAAATTAATACGCATTATAAATGAATATACGCATAATGGAAAGACGGTCTCATGCTTCTTTTTTAAGCAAAAGATATTTTTATTTTAGGGTTGTGGGATGCACGTGAACATTTGCTACATAAGTAAATTGCATGCAGGTGAGGTGTGGGTCTGTAGTCAGCCCTCTTTCCCTGGTGGTGGACCTGGTACCCAATGGGTGGTGGTTGTATCCTCTTTCCCCCTCCCTCCATACCCCCCCTCCACCCCATGAGCAGTGCCCAGCATTTGCTGTTTCCCCCTTTTTGCCCACATGCCCAAAGTTCAGGGCCCATTCCTGAGAGAATGTGGCACTTGGTTCTTTGTTTCCATGATAGTTCACTTAAAATGATGTCCTCCAGCTGCATCCATGCTGTTGCAAAGGCCATGACTTTGTTCTTTATGACTGTGTAGTATTCCATCAAGTATATGTACCACATTTTCTTTATCCAGTCCACTTTTGATGGGCATCTGGGTTAGTTCCATGTTTTTTTACTAATGGAATAGTGCTGCAATGAACATACTTGTGCAGATGTCTTTCTGGCACAGCAACTTATATTTTTCTGGGTACATTCCCAGAAGACAGATTACTGGATCACATGATACCTCAATGTTTAGTTCTTTGATAAAATGCCACGCTGCATTCTGCAGAGGTTGAACTAGCTTACATTCCCACTAACAGTGTAGAAGTATTCCCTTTTCTCTACAACCTTGCAAACCTCTGTTGTTTTTTGACACTTTAATGATACCCATCCTGACCAGTGTGAGGTGATGTCTCATTGTAGTTTTGATTTGCATTCCTCTAATGTTTAGCAAAGCTGAACATTTTTATATGTTTATTAGCTGCTTGAATGTCTTTCTTTGAGAAGTATCTGTTCATAAACAGACACCTCATCCTTCTTGATAGCAACATGAAGCAAGAAAAAAAAACAGAAAAATCTTTTCAAGAAAATAAAAATGAGCAATCGTTTTAATTAATTGTGAAATATTGACTAAGTAAATATCTCATAGTGATACTCAAGATTATTTGTGAGCTGCAGTTTGAGTAACTTTGGAAAAATACTGCCGTTCTTTTTTTCTTTTTTTGAGTTGGAGTCACACTCTGTCATCCAGACTGGAGTGCAGTGGCCGCTCCTGGCCACCGCAGCCTCGACCTGCTGGGCTCCGGCGATCCTTCCGCCTCAGCCTTCCAAGTAGCCAGAATTACAGGTGTGCACTACCATGCCCGAATGAATTTTGATTTATTGTAGAGATGAAGTCTCGCCAAGTTGCCCAGGCGGGTCTCGAACCCGCAGACTTAGGCAACCCACTCTCCTCAGCCTCCCAAAGCGTGGGATTACAGGCTGAGCCACCGAGCCCAGCCAATACTGCCGTTCTTAAGAAAATTCTTGAACATATCCTTGATTGATAAAAGCTGCTTCTTCACCACTGTGCAAAACAGCCATGTAACTAAAAACTATCTGTACCTCCAAAACTGTTGAAATAAAAGTTTTGAAAAATAAGGCTTTCAAATATTTCAGCAAAAAGTAACATAGAAAATAAAAACATGTTTGGAATTTTTAATAAGTACAAGGCATTTTTAAAAAGTTACTGAAAACAAATTGCCAGCTTTCAAGTATTGTTGTATACATAAAGA
>NW_007252236.1:0-15213 GCF_000164805.1 Carlito syrichta | reverse complement strand
TAGAGTTGCTATCAATGAGCTACTCTTCATTTTTTCAGCAGGGATTTATTGAAACCGCTGGTGCTTTAACAGGGAATCAAGGCAGTGGTACCAAACTGCACAAGTATTCACCATGTTCTGACCACCATAGACCACTGAAAATTGTCCTTGATAAGGAAGGAAGAATTATCAATTGTTTTATTGAGTTGTCATATTTATATATTCTTGATGTAAGCTCCTTTTCAGATGTGTGATTTGTAAAACTTTCCTCCTATTCTGTTTTTTTTGTTGTTTTTGATTTTGTTGTTGTTTTTGATTTTGTTGTTGTTTTTGATTTTGTTGTTGATTTTGTCCTTTGATACACAAAAGTTTTAAAATTTTATGATGCCCAATTTATCTATTTTTTGTTGTTAGTGTTAATGTGCTCTTTATATATAATTGAATAGATTTTTAGAGTGTACATTGTGAAGTGCTTTAAAGCAATTTGAGGTTTTTTGTCATTAAGTATTTTAGTTTATTTTTAATTGAGGTTTAAAATATGCTGTATTAGTTTGCTTGGGCTGCTTTACAAATACCACATACCTGGTGGTTTAAACCAGAAGTCTCAGTCCCCGGACCACGGATCAGTGTAGGTCCATGGCCTGTTAGGAACTGGGTTGCATAGCAGAAAGTGAGTGGTGGGCAACGGAGCAAGCTTCCTCTGTATTCACAGTCACTCTCCATCACTCACATTACTGCCCAATCTCTGCCTTCTGTCAGATCAGTGACATTAGATTCTCATAGGAGGGTGATCCCTATTGTGAACTGCACATACGAGGGATCTAGGGTGCAGCTCTTAAGAGAATCTAATGCCTGATGATCTGAGGTGGATCTGAGGCAGTGCTGCAAGTGCTGGGAGCGGCTGCAAATACAGATGTACATTAACAGTGAGGTTTGACTGCACATCCCTCCCTGCCCTGCTGGTTTGTGGAAAAATTGTCTTCCGTGAAAACAGTCCTTGGTGCCAAAAAGGTTGGGGACCACTGACTTAAACACCATAAATGTATGTCCTCACAGTCTGGAGGCTAGAAGACGTCTGCAGGATTGATTTCTTCTAAGGCATCTCTGCTTGGCTTGTAGATGGCCATTTTCCTCTGGTGTCTTCATTTGGTCTTTATTTTCTCTGTGTCCTACTCTTCTTACAAGGACATTTGTCTAAGCCTGACCCTAATGACCTCATTTAACCTAATTGCTACCACTTTAAAGACCCTGTTTACAAATACAGTCACATCTGAAGTTCTGGAGGTTAGGACTTCAAAATGTGAATTTTGGGGTGTGGAGGGGCCACAGTTCAGCCTGTAACATAGTGGCTTTAAATGCATTTATGTTATCGTGTAACTACCACCCTCATCTATCTCCAGAACATTTTCATCTTGTGAACTGAGACTCTGCCAGTTAAAAAGTTACTCCTTATTGTACCCTTCTCCCAGTCCCTGGCCACCACCATTCTACTTTCTGTTTCTATGAAATACAATGCTTGAGATAGTTTTTTTCATAATTTTTGAGAACCTTCAAAGTTCACCCAAATTAAGTTAAATATTTTTATGCTCATTCTGCAAGGTAGCCACAGACTTTTAGATTAGAGGTTCTTGAAGCTGTTAGTTCATATGCAGTTTTTTTTCATCTGTATTCTTCTTGAGAGAGATTTCAGAGTTCTCATCAGATCCCAGACAGATCTAGAGACTTAGGCAACTTTGTTTGATTTATTTTTCAAAATAATTTAAAGTTTAGTTTAAAATGTAAATTTTAAATTTATAAGTTGATGTGTAATTCACAGAAAAAAAGGTAAAAGGAAATGTCAGTATCGCTAGGTATTACTGTCTTGAAATCTAACATTTACCATGTCTAGAAGGGTCAATAATTTTATCAAAATATTATCAAATTTATTCTTCATTTGGGAAGATTTTTAAATGTACTGTTTTTATTATATTAGGCATGCATTATGTCAACTTTGCATCTCACTGTAAATGTAGACATTAAAAATATTTTCTATATAAGATAATCTCTCAGATAATTATTTTTGTTTCATTTTATTCTTATATTCATTCAACAAACACTTGAGTCTATATTATATGATCAATATTAGATATACAAAGAAGAATAAGACATGATTTTTATCTTCAAAGAGGTTAAAAAGAATATATTTAGATGGATACAAACAAATCAATATGCTAAGAAGAAAAATAAACAGAGAAGAAGTTGGTGGTTGCTTTAAACAGATACAGTGGCATGGGGAAGTTAAGAGAGTCTTGGAGGGGCAAGGCCCACTGGGCATGGCCGCAGTTGGACATGGCCAAAATAGCAGACTCCGTGGAGAAGGGACTACTGGAGGGAGCCAAGTGTGGAAGACCTTCAAATGCTGCGATAAAGGGCATCTGTGAAAAGAGGTTGGGACATTCAAAAGTCTCAGAAAGACAGGATCTGAGAACACTAGATGATTAGCTCATCTTACTACAGAGCAATGCAGTGTGGTCTGAGTGCATTTATAATCATGGCATTTAAACATTTTCATTAGGTAGTTCTTAAAAGGTTGGTTTTTTTTTGAATTGGAGTCTCACTCTGTCACCCAGACTGGAGTGCAGTGGCCGCTCTGGGCCACTACAGCCTTGACCTGCTGGGCTTCAGCGATCCTTCCTCCTCAGCCTTCCTAGTAGCTGGAACTACAGGCATGCGCTACCATGCCCGGCTGATTTTTGATTTATTGTAGAGATGAGATCAAGTTTCCCAGGTGGGTCTCGAACTCACGGGCTCAGGCAATCCACTCACCTCAGCCTCCCAAGTCATGGGATTACCGGCTGAGCCATCAAGCATGGCTGGATGGGAATGCATTTTTAATGGTCCCTTGAAAGTCAGGACCACCTCTCTTCTCTCCCACCTGGGCATCAGAAGCCTAGGACTCTCACTGGAAGTACAGTTTAGAAGTTGAGGGAGAGATGGAGCTTGTGGAAGAGGAGCAAGGACATAGGCTGAAATATAGGAGCAACTTGAGAAATAGAGCAGAGAGGAATGAGTCTCAGTCATTTGAGTAATTCATTTCTTGTGTATGACATTTAAACTGCTTTTTACAATCAGTAGCTAGTTAGAAATCTCCCTGTTGCCATTTTATTTTATTTTATTTTATTTTGAGTTGGAATCTCACTCTTTCACCCAGACTGGAGTGCAGTGGCTGCTCCCGGCCACCGCAGCCTTGACCTGCTGGGCTCCGGCCATCCTTCCGCCTCAGCCTCCCGAATTACAGGCACGCGCTACCACGCCCAGCTAACTTTTTGTTTTATTGTAGAGATGAGGTCTCGCCTACCCAGGCGGGTCTCGAACCCGCGGGCTCAGGCAATCCACTCTCCTCAGCCTCCCAAAGGAGCGGGATTACAGGCTGAGCCACCAAGCCCGGCTCCTGTTGCCATTTTATATTGCCAAATTATTTACCGTTTTTCTAGCAGTCCTAGCAAGGATGATCATACATCTAGGAAACTCGGGAGAGCCAGGTTATAAACAATAAAATTAATAAGAGAATATGGTGAGATAGCCACATTTAGATAGGAGCTAAATAAAATTGATAGCTTCTCTGTATTTGCAATAAACTCACAGAATTAGAAACAAGAAAATTTTCTGTCACAACAATGAAAAGAAGTATAAAATAACTACAGTTAGATTTAACAAGTAAACTACAAGACCCATCTAATAAGAACCATGAAAATGTACCATATTTCAGAAACAGAAAGACATGTCAAATACTTGATAGAAAAGTGAAAGAAACAATAATGATGAAAGTATACATTCTCCCAAGTTAGCAGTTCAAATTCGAGTGGAAATTAGTTTTATTTACTTTTTACTATTGGGCAAAAATTACCACACGATTTATGTGGAAAACCAAACTCCCAAGACTAACCAATAAAAGAATATCAGAGAGGCCTATGGGATGTCAGAATATTAGCCACATGTCGGGTCAACCAGAATTGGGTACACATGGTGTAGACGAATGAGCAGGCCCGCAGGTCAGTGGCACACAGTATAGAGTGGAGTTCAAACTGGAGGGGTCACGCCTCTCAGTGAAAGAAGAACATTTAGGTGACTGCACGCAGGACCTGGTGGTGGGGGAATGTAAGGAGATCCTGAGGGTACACTAGGCTCCATAAATATGGAACACTTGGTATGGCACAAAGTGCCACAAAATCTAAAGATAAATGCTGCAATCAAGACAAGTATGCTCATAAAGAGCAATAGTAAGTTAGGTAGATATCTATAATATACAAAGAACTCTCGTAAGTATATAAAAGACAAAACAACTCAGTAGGGAAAAAATAAAAAATTGGCTCTGGCAAGACAGTTCATTGTAATGAAAAATATACTAACCCTTGGAATTTTATGGTAATCTTAGCTTTTTTAGAAATGCTCATGTCAATATACTCAACTAAATTCTCATGGATGAAATGATAGAGAACTTGAGAAGGCAGACAGCAATAGAAATGAAAGTGATCTTTTTTTTAAAATCACTTTGTCTTCATTGTTTATGCTCATATTTGAAGAGAAATCACTACTTTCTTTGCCAAAATTTTTCCAGCATCATTAAACTGAAAACATAGAGCATCTTGTCTGTTTTTGGGTAGACAGCAACTACCATCTGCACCTGTCCTAATTCAAGTTTGCACTAAAATAAACCATTCAAGTCCATGACAAACGTCAAAATTGTAGACATAAGGAGCAAAGCACAAAATTGTAGCATGAGAAAATAGCTACATTTAATTATCGAAAATTACATCGAATTTTAGTCTTCTTTACAGGCGCTTTATTTAAACTTACATCTAAAGATACATCTTTGGTTAATGCAACTTTCATTTCAATCTAGGAGTTGACAGAACATTTATTAAATTTAAAAATAATTTCAGGCCAAGCATGGTAGCTCATGCCTGCATTCCTAGCACTTTAGGAGGCCGAGGCAGGCGGTTTGCTTGAGCACAGGAGTTTGAGACCAGTCTGGGCAATACAGCGAGACCTCATCTCTACAAAAAAAAAAAAAAATCAAAAAATTAGCCGGCCATGATGGAGGAGGCTGAGATGGAAGAATCGCCTGAACCCAGGAGTTCGAGACAACCATGAGCCCTGATCATCATGATGGTGCCACTATACTCCAGCCTGGCCAATAGAGTGGGACCCCTACTCAAAAAATAAAATAAAATAAATTCAAGCAGGTGGCAATGCTTGCAATTTTCAAAGTGCTAGGGCTACTTTTCTGAGAAAAGTCATTCAAAACTGTGAGGCCCTTGTGATCACTTTTTCTCACATCAAATCTTTCATGTGTCCCTCCCTTGAAAGACTTTTCTTCTCTCTTCCACAGAATAAATACCCATCTCAGGTTCCAGAGTACTCAAGACTCTCTTCAAGGAAGCATTCTAAGAGTTGGTGATTCCTCTTCACGTACCTTTGCAGGTTCTGTAGCCCCTTGGTGGCCCTTACCTCTGGGTCACCCCAGCGAAGCCACAAGAGTGATTTTTCTCAGCAGAAGAGACACTCTGGGTGGCTGACTGACTGAAAGGATGAAACTCTGTCATGTTAGCTGCTGATTAGACTGGACAGCTCATTAAGGATCTTCATGCCAGTATCTTTCACCGGCCTTGATGGCCCCTTTCAGAGGAAGGTATTGGTTAACCATCTATAAAACAAGTTCTACTATCCTGGTCCTAGGAAACTAATTGAACCAGGAACTAGGACCCCAAGAGTGTCTTTCTGAGTCAAGCTGTGATCAGATTCCCCTGCTCTGAGACTCAAAAACAAGAGAAGAGATGTCCCAAGAGAGTGAGAATATAAGACTGAGTTGACTATCACAAAAAGAAGTAAGAGACCACTTTCCAGGGCTGCCTCAGAGCCCAGAGTGTCTAACCTTGCAACAAATGATCACTTCTCCCTTTCTCTAAAGCTCAGGGCAGAGTCTCTTTTCAAAGCAAGCCAGAGAAAGCCTAGCACACAGATGGTTTATCTGATATGGATGCAATAAATAAACGTTTCAATGATGCAACTCTCAAGGTCAGGGTCACTCTTTCTACAGGAAACGTGGAGTCTGCTCTTTGGAGTTGATTTCTCGCTCTCTGTCATGCCACTTTGCTTCCTCTCAGAATTCGTATCCTCTCAGGATTCCTTTTCAATTCTCAGTATGTGATCTCTGTGCGTGAAATGACATTTAGAGATCATAGAGATGGAAAATTGATCATCCCTCGGTCCACGTGTGACTTCCAAGTCTTGGAAGCTCCATTTTCCCAAGCGCTGTTTGCAATTGGTTTGTTAGCTGACAGCATCTGAGTGGCCACTTGAGGGATTTTGGTGGAACATGGGAAAAGTACTACTTCTAAAAGGAGTGAGCGCTCCCATCTGATTCCAGTTATGACCAGTATCAGATGTAACTGTCTGCATGGATATCCAGTTCCAGGTCCATGTGGTTCTTGTGGTCTGACAATTAAGTTCGTGACCAGGCCATCGTGCACTTACCTTGACAGCACTTGTACAAACAACCTGGCAAGGTTTCATAACCTTGGTGTATCAGTGTCTCACAGCCATGTTCGTGTCAGCCTGTGGCTGTATCTTGCTGAGTGAGGGGGGTTCATTATTGTAGCACACTTTGGTGTGCCATCGTGAAATTGTCAGAGCTTGAATGAGAGTGACAAACAAACATTTAGTTTCTTGTTAAACTTGGCAGGAGTGGAAGTGAAATCAGCGCCATGTTAGTCCAATTTCATGGGGATAATGCCATGAAAAAATGGCAGTGTACACATGGATTAAAATCTTTTCTCAAGGGACAGAAAGCATCACTGATGAAGAGAGGGCAGATGGCCAGAAACAAGCTGAACTTGTGAAAATATCACAGAAGTGGGTTGAACTGTGCGTCAAAATCACTGGTTGACTGTGAGAAGCATAGCAGACCAAATAAACATTGATAGAGAAACAGTCAGGAAGATTTTGGCATGAGAAAGGTGTGTGCAAATATGGTCCTGAAGGAGCTCTTGCATCATGACAGTGCACCAGCCTGTGCAACACAATGAGGGAGTTTTTAGCCAGTAAATAAATAACTGTATCGAAACACCCGCCCTACTCAGCTGACCTTGTCCCCAGTGATTTTTTATTTACCCAAAGATAGAGGAAATATTGAAAGAAAGATATTTTGATGGCATTCAGGACATCAAGGGGAATACAATGACAACTCTGATGACCATTCCAGAAAGAGTTCCAAAATTGCTCTGCTGGGTGTACTAGGCACTGGCATCAGTGCATAGCTTCCCAAGGGGAGCACTTCAAAGGTGACCATAGTGATATTCAGCCATGAGGTATGGACTGCTTTTTCTAGGATGAGTTTACAAGCTTAATTGTCAGGCCACATACATCCTCTAAAGGAAAACATATCATCCTAATGTCCCCTTCATCATCATCTGCTACATTCTGGCTAAAATACCTTACCTATAAAGAAATAGTGATGACAGTAATGCCTCCTTCAAAGAGAGGAACCTGTCAGGTGTACTCAACTAGATGCCAATGCTCCCAGCCCTCCCTATCCGGCACACCCTGCCCCAATGGAGGACCAGGACTGGACACTTGACCCTTGACACTTGACCTTGACACTTGACCAATGATCCTCACTCCAGGGAACTCGGAATTAGAATGAACGAATGTCAAGTTTGTTGGCTTTGTGAAGTCAACCTAGAAAGCCAGTGTGGAGAGGTTGCCATTTTAAATCGGCCAAGTGGGCAAACCCTTCGGGTCCCCTCCCACTGTGGGAGCTCTTCTGTCCTCTCAATGAATCCTGCTTTCACATTAAAAATAAAATAAAATAAAAAGCAGCCAAGTGCAAGGTGATGAATGACTTGAGAAGCAGTTGGCAGAGAGGGGAGATTGAAGCTGGCTTGTGTTACAGAGGAGATACCAGTAGGTCCCCAGGAGACATGGAGGGAGATACAAGAAAAAGCTGTGTAGTGACTTTCTAATTCTTGTAAGTCCTCGATTCTTCCTGAAGTCAGAGCCCTTAGAATACATGACACCTTGCCTAGACTAACATGAGTTGACTTCTGGTCCTCACAACACAATGTTCATGGCACCAGTCGATTTCTTAGAACAAAAACCGGGTGCACCAAGTAGCCATCTGTGAGCATAAAACCTCTGAGCCTTAGTCATAGATGACTAAGAATTCTGAGATCACTTTGTATTGGTCATTTATTTCCTTCCATTTAAATGATCACCCTATAGCAGGACTGCCATGTATTACACAGTGATTCATTGAGCTACTTTGTCCCTGGTGGTAAATATGTCAGAATATCTTCGCACAGGGGGCCAGAGAATCAGTGATGTCAATGATCATGATAGTGCCGTGTGAAAAGTCTATTAACAGGGCATAGGCTGGTGTTCTAGATTTCCAGAGATACCACCTCATTTCATTTTCACTGACTTTGACAACAGCAACAAGAATCAAGACTTTGCAAAAACAATCACATGAGACAGGTAAACATGAGCTTAATTTGGGTAATTTGCACTGGAAACCTGCGGAGATAAAGTCTTGTTCACTTGTCACATTATTGGCATTTTATAAATGTGAATCTCTTCCCAAGGGTCCTGCCAGCCCTTGCGACCTCTCACCGCCATTGTAAAAGTTAAAAATCAGGCAAGAGAGATAGGGTAATTTGTCATCTTGCCTGGGAATCAGCTTAATTTAGAGCTGACCATGGAACAGCATTCTGGGTAAATTTTCCCCTGACAAGGTTTCAGAAGTGACATATGAGGAGAGACACACGCACACACACAAAAACAGGAATTATTTTTGGAGGGCGGGCCCCTTGCAGTACAGACCTCCCCCCACTAGGTAAGTGTTCTAGGTACCCATGGGCATCAGAGTACTAGCTAGTATTACTTTGAGAAGCTGTTTTTGGCTTCAGTGAATTTTTAAAAGAGATTCTTTCAATTCATTTGTCTGTTTCATGGTGGGTGATTTATGAGCACACATGCTCACACCTTGTTGAGTGTTCAGCAGTTTTTTTTAAACCAAAAACATGCCCACCATGCCTCTCATTCCCTGCTCCCCGATCTCACCCTAAACGACATTTTATTCATTTCCCCAGATGAAAAAAATCCTCACAGGGAAACATTTGCCAGTGTGGAAAACGTGAAAGGAAAAAACAGCAAAAGCTCTAAAAGGGATCAAGATGGATGTGCTCAAAAAATGTTATGAGCAGTGGAAAAAGCATCTCGACAGGTGTATAGCCTCAAACGGAGAGTCCTTTGAAGGTGACTGAAGTTTACACATGCAAGAATAAAAACACATTTTTTTATAAGTAAATTCTGGTTGTGGGGGTTCCCGTTTGTACAGTTTTCTAGTTAAACAGACTCATTGAGGTGAAAACTGGGCTTATCTCCTCTCCTTCCTTAAGTGGCATGAACATGGTAAAATAATTTTTTTGAAAAACTTTTACACCAGTATGAACCCCATAGCCAAGAAGACAGGAGAGAGGTCATGAACACATTTTCTGAAAAATGAAATAATTAAGAAGAGTGTCCAGAGGGAAGCCCCAATAGTCCAATGGGAAGAAGTCCAATTGCTATGCCCAGGCCCTTGGAGGTCTTACAGTGGGTGGAAGGAAAACAAACAAACAGATGATTCCCTTCCCTCCACCCCTATGAGGAGAACCGGGCTTGTAGCTGCTTTCTGGGAGACCAGAGACTCATGCTCTGAAGAAGCTGAGAGGGAGAGGCTTTGGGAGCAGGAAAACCAGGCCCAGTGCAAGAACAGAAGGATACACAAGGTCAAAGGCATTGAATCTAATATGTCGGGGCTCCAGACTCAAGCGAAACTGACTGAACTGGAAAGCCACCCTCGTGGAGAGAGAGTAGAACATTCTCCTTGGGCAGTAATGCTGGGCCCCCTCAGCGTGGTTGGCTTTCTGCCTGACCGTCCAGGAATGAAGGCTGTGGCTCACCACACACGCACACATCCTTATGTCTCCCAGGCAGCTCTTTAAAGGAACAACCACTTACGGAGGTGACAGTCCCATGAAATGTGCCGGTTTTTTTTTCCTAGCAAAATGTAGAAATGTTTATTTACTCATGCTTTCTTATTGAGTATTTATTATTTCCAGCTTTTTCCTCCTACTGATAACAACGTATTGAACATCATTTTATATGGTATGTTAGCCATATTTTAGATTATTTTCTTAGGGTTGATTACTATAGAAATGAGTAATGAGGTTGGGGGTATTAATGCTTAAAATGGATTTTTATACATTTTTGCTGAACTTTTTTTTTGAGTTGGAGTTTCTTTTTTGTTTTTAGTTTTTTCTGAGCTGCCTTTATTAATTATTATTATTACTATTTTATCATAAAGACATGGGGTACAATTCAGGGTTAGGTATACAGATATTGATTATGCAGGTACCCTTGTTGATGAGGCGTGCCCCTCCTTCCCCTGGCAGTTTCCCTTAACTGCCAATCCCATTCCCCCTCCCATGACAGTTTCCCACTACTGCCAATCACTTTCTTATAGCATTATAATTGTTCAAGGTCTGCTTATGAATGAGAACATATGGAAATCAGTTCTTTGTTTCTGTGATAAATCACTGAGTATGATCGACTCCAAATCCATCCAAGTTGCTGCAAAGTCCATATATTCATCCTTCTTTATGGCTGTATACTATTCCATTGTGTATATGTACCACATTTTCTTTATCCAGTTCAGAAATGCACCGTTTCAAAGTGAGCGATGCAGTGGCATTTGGTACCTTCATGATGGTGTGTGATCATCACCTCTCTCCAGTTCCAAGATTTTTCCATCACTCCAAGTATAACTGTTCCTGTTAAGTTTCTTCTCAATCTCCCCATCTCCCATTCTCCCCTGGAGACCATCAGTCTCTGCTCTGTTTTCATGAATCTATCTGTTCTGGTCATTCCATGGAAATGGAATCATACAATGTGTGACTTCTGTGTCTGACATCTCTCACATGGCTTAATATTGTGGAGGTGCGTTCGTGTTATAGTATTTACCAGTAACTTACTCATGTTTATGGTGGAGTGATGTCCCATTGTAGGGAGGTACTCAATTCATATCAGTTTTTGAGGCCTCAGTCTTGAATAAGAACAAGTGGCAATTGCCATACATGGGACAAAAGATAGAAACCAAATGAAACAGCAAAGTGGAAACTGGAGGAAGCAACATACTTCCGAGAATGCACTGAAACTTCTAAAAAAGTAACAACTCTTATCTATATCCTGAGAGTAAAAAGATACATGCATATGTATAGATTTGTGTATACATACATTGTATATGCATATCTATAAATATATGACATCCTTAATATAATAAGAGGAAGCTGGGAGTAACAAAAGTAAAAATAAATAGTTGGCCAAGATAAAAGTAACATACAACAGGTAAGAAGATAAGGAAATTTCCCAAGAACTCTTACAAAGGGACAGAATTTTTGAGAGAAAAACAAAAACAAGAGACAGACAAGTGTGAAAAGTAAATTAAACCACACCTTAACTATTGTAAGACAAAAATGTTTCCTAGTCGAAAACTTTACCTTCAGCCAATCTATTAGTCTAGGGTTAGAATAACAATATTTTCTGACAGAAACTGTCTTAGAAAATTAGCTTATCCTGAAGTCTTTTTAAAAAATTATTTTTATAGTTTTTTATTTTGTTATTTATGTATTTATTTATTTATTTAAGTTTTGAGTTGGAGTCTCACTTTGTCACCCAGACTGGAGTGCGGTGGCTGCTCCTGGCCACTGCAGCCTCGACTTGCTGGGTTCCGGCGATCCTTCTGCCTCAGCCTTCCGAGTAGCCAGAATTATAGGCATGTGCTACCACGCCCGGCTTATTTTTTGATTTATTGTAGGGATGAGGTCTCGCCAAGTTGCCCAGGCTGGTCTTGAACCCGTGGGCTCAGGCAATCCACTCACCTCAGCCTCCCAAAGTGCGGGATTACAGGCTGAGCCACGGAGGCTGGCTCTTTTTTTTTTTTATGTGGGGTACAATTCAGGGTTAGGTATACAAACGTTGATTATGCAGGGACCCTTGTTGATGAGGCATGTCCCTCCCTCCCCTGGCAGTTTCCCTCAACTGCCAATCTCACCCCCTGTCTCCAGCAGTTTCCCACTGCTGCCAATCCCTTTCTTAAAGGATTATGATAATTGTTAAGGTTCGCTTATGAGTAAGAACGTAGCGTCCTCTGTTCTTTGTTTCTGTGATAGATCCCTGAGTATGATTGACTCCAAATTCATCCAAGTGGCTGCCAATTTCCTGAAGTCCTCCCAAGGAATCTTCTTGTGGGCCCCAACAAAATGAGTGAAAAAAAAAGCAGGACACAGCAGATGGAAAGTTGCTCATAGTGACCAGAGTCTGGCACCACTGCGAGGTCACAGCCTCGTGGTGACATAGGATGTTGCAGCCACCTGCCATGCACAAAAGGCTGTGGATTCCCAGAGCATTGCCAATACAGAGCAGGAGAGCATGGACACTCCACTGCAGATTGCCACCAATAGAATACACAGCTACCCAGAAGTCCCAGCCTGTCCAGGAAAAGCTGACACCACTAAAGAGTACCTGCATTTTCAGCAGCTTTAAAGCAGTAAGCTTGTTATTGCTGAGATTTTTCACCTATCTACACGATATGTCAAAGTTGTGGGCTGTGTTCTGGGTATTCTCCAAGTCCATTCCCCACCCTTCTTTGCCTAGCTCTATCCCCAAGAGGCTGACTTCTAGGGACTGCATCACCAGGCTTCCTTGGCCTTAGACTTCAGAAGGGATCTGGCCAATGGGAATCACTAGCAGGTGATCAAAAGGCAGAAAAGAACCCAAGGGGCTCTCCCCTCTACCCTAGTTCCTTCAACTGCTTTTTCTCTGGGTCCCATATCCAGACTGGTGGTGACCTTCCCATGGCCGCAGCTGTCACCAGGCTCCAGGACCATTCCCTCTTTAGATTAAGAGTGGTCATGACTTCTCAGTGTTGCTAGCTCCTGGTCCTGACTTTCCTTCTCAGTGTCTTTAATGTGCTCATACCTTTGTAAACAGCCTCTTTATCAACTCTATTCAATTAAAAACCTTTGAGTGTGACCTCTTCTTCCATGGCCCTTGACTAACAGACCCTTTTAAATCTTAATAGAAAGGGTAGAACTTTATACAGGCACCAGAAGAAGAAGGTGAATTGTTTTTTCGTCTTTCCTTCCAAGTTTATCTAACAAATCATTTGTGGTATGTGTGTGAAAGAGGGAGAGAAAGAGGGAGTGAGGGAGAGGGAGAGAAAATTTGAGAGGATAAATGAAAAACAAAAAACTTATTCCAGGTTCTTGTGGTAATCAGATGTGCAAAAAATTTATTACTGGGATTTGGTGACTGTTTTAAAGAATAGGAAGACTTTGCAATTTTTAATAGTTGGTAGCAATTTGGTAAATATTGTCTTTTATTACATTGTTCATACACTTTTGAAAAAATTTATTCTCTACTGTAACTCATGATCCTTGCCCTAACACTGCCATTATGTTATCTGATTATTCCTTTGCAAGTAAAATCATAAGTAAGCATAGCTGTAATCATAATATATGTATAATTTTGAATCTGGGTTTCTCCACTTAAAAGTATATAATGAGCATGTTTCCATGTTGCTCCATAATTTTCATAAGCATGACTTGCTATAGATGCACCCTACATCACAAGCTACTGTGGGTGTCATCTTTTCCTAGGCAATTTTCTCATGTTCGATGGGAAAATTTTTATTGTGCAGAAAACCAGCAAACACATCTGATAGACACGCATTCTGTCCTTAGAAGAGTAAGCCGGGTTAGGACTTCAAGCATGCCTTCCTTCCCTAGGGTCCACACTGACCTGTGAGGTTGAGTGGCAAGTTGGCCAGTGGCCCACGTGTACTGAGAAACAAAATGTCCCCTTGGAGAACCCCACCCTGAGAAAAGGAAGCTGGGGATCCAGACTGAGCCCATTAACAATGCTTGAGTCCTGGGGAGGGACTGAGCTTCTAAGAGTGGCAACCCGGCTGTTACCAAGCTTGTCCCATGAACAGCGGCAAGGTCTGCTTCACCAAATATGGGTGAGATGTTGGGGGCACAGGTTGCTCTATTCTGGGGTCTGTGGATCTAAGGGGGAGTTGAAGGGATCGCCTGACTCTGGGAAACAAGAGTGGCACCAGCAGTATCCTTCCGTGGGAGCAGCTTTGAGGGTGACTTTAGGGCGGTGGGTACCAACTGCTGGTGGCATATTGGCAGTAGCAGCCCTGACCTCTCCACAGGAGGCTGGACCCAGAGCCTGGGGGCACTGAGTATTCCACATGATTGTTCCAATGACTTGCGTTTGAAAGCAACCCTCCCGTAATCCCTCCCCCCCCCAAAAAAATTGGGGAAAGTCTGTGGGCTGTCTAGCCATTGGGACTTAATTTGTTTTCCAAACTGTTTGTTCCTGTTCATGGAGCCTTCACTGTCCTCTGGGTTATGGAAGGCTAGGAAAGCTGGATTGTACCTTACAATTTTTATGCTAGGTGGAAGGCACGCAGATATTTGCTCTACTTCTAACTAACCTCTTTGAAATAATTTTTTTTAAAAGATAAAAGCGAAGTGAAAGTAAATATAAGTTCTAGCCAGAGGAGGGTAAAGATGGTGAATTGACACAAGGTATTCTTTTAATTTTTATTTTTTTAAATTATTATTTATTATAGAGATGGATACAATTCAAGGTTAGATATACAAACATTGATCGTGCAGGTAACCCTGTTGATGAGGTATGCCCCTCCCTCCCCTACCAGTTTCCCTTAACTGCCAATCCCAGGCCCCCCCCTCCCCTGGCAGTTTCCCACTACTGCCAATCTCATTCTTATAGCATTATAATTGTTCAAGGTCTGTTTATGAGTGAGAACATATGGAACTCAGTTCTTTGTTTCTGTGATAAATCACTAAGTATGATCGACTCCAAATCCATCCAAGTGGCTGCAAAGTCCATATATTTGTCCTTCTTTATGGCTGCAATGAAACAAGGTATTTTCTTTTTTTTTTTTTTGAGTTGGAGTCTCACTCTGTCACCCAGACTGGAGTGCAGTGGCTGCTCCCGGCCACCGCAGCCTCGACCTGCTGGGCTCCAGCGATCGTTCCGCTTCAGCCTTCACAGTAGCTGGAATTACAGGCACACGCTACCACGCCTGGCTGATTTTTTGATTTATTGTAGAGATGAGGT
>NW_007252235.1:298166-371223 GCF_000164805.1 Carlito syrichta | reverse complement strand
ATCAACAACTCAAAAAATAACAGCTGCTGGAGAGGGTGTGGTGAAAAGGGAACACTTCTACACTGTTGGTGGGAGTATAAACTAGTGCAACCTCTGTGGAAAGCAGTGTGGCAATTCCTAAAAGCTCTAAAAATCGACCTTCCATATGATCCCACAATCCCCCTACTGGGAATATACCCTGAAGAACTCAAATCACTCTATAAAAAAGATACCTGCACACGTATGCTTATCGCAGCATTGTTCACAATAGCAAGAACCTGGAAACAACCATGCTGCCCATCAAAGGAGGACTGGATTTAAAAAATGTGGTACATATACATGATGGAATACTACGCAGCCATAAAAAAGAACAAAATCATGAATTTCACAGCAACCTGGATGGAACTAGAGTCTATAATACTGAGTGACCTCTCACAGAAACAAAAATCCGAATATCACATGTTCTCACTCATATAATGGACCTTGAACATCCAATGTAATACTATAAGAAAATGACTGATGGTACTGGGAAACTATGGGGGGGGGAGGGGGATGGGATTAACAGTAGCAAATATCTGTCTGGGGATGGGAAAACACCTCTTATCAACAGGGTGCCTGAATGAAACGTAATTGTACACCTAACCCTTAACTGTAGCCCACAAAACCATAATAAAAAATATTGATTCATTAAAAAAAAAAGAATCTGTTAAATAAGAAACTTACATGATAAATGATATAGGGCACATGAAGTCTACACTTTTGAAAATAATATAGTTAGATGATTTTTCTCCCTCCTTGATTATTTGACCATAGTAGGTATTTTAGTCATGTAGGAAAAGAATTTCAATCTTAAAATCTTGAATGTTACAAACCTTTTTGAAAAACTGAATAAATTCATTGACTCGTCATTTAAAAAAATGCATATGCCCTGCATTGAGAACCTTTACTCAGAATTCCCATTCAAAACACATACTTCTTTTCCTCATTTCTTCCTTCCTCCCCTTGCTTCCTCCCATTAAAATTACAGTAGCAATAAACAATGATTGAAATTAAAGGCCACAGTTAGGAAGATAACAGAATAGAAGAAGAGGCAGAGAGAAGCTTGGTCTATTTCTGGGCAAGGAAAGGTGAATGGAAGAGTGCTGAACAAGAGGCAGCATTTAGAAAACATCAAGGAGGCTCCAGACGAAGAGAGGAGTGGTTTTCCAGCAGGGAAGACAAGATCAGGAAGGAAGAATGGGGCTAAACTAGGGAGAGGTGGAACCCCTGTGGACAAATGAGTGACTCACCACCTCCCCAGGCAGCCAGTAGGCCAGTAATCCTGGTGTAGCTGTTGAGAGAGGGGGTGGCAAGATGAGTAAATTACCAGTTATGATAGCAGTAGCATCACAGAAAATGTCAACACTGATAAAATAAGCAGGAGTGATATCAACATCTATTAATAAGAAAATGACAAGAGAACTAAAAGAGCCACTGTTAAAATTCCTAAAAGATGGGTTTAGAACTAAGAGGTGAGGACAGTGCACAGGTTTGCTGCTTTTCATTATAAGCCTTTCATGCAATTTCATTATTTAATCATGTGCATATTAGTTTACTGTGTACAATTTCACTTGGCAAAAATTGTCAATGTAGTATGGTCAAACCACTAAAAATTAAATAAAAACCTCGTCCTCAACCCAGATAACAAATCTTTTATGATTGCATCTTAAGTACCAGGAGTGGAAGATTCAAGATTCATTGAGGACATGGAGCTTCCTAGAACACCCAGAATCTTCCATTTAGAGCTAGGGTCTATTTTACAACTAAAGGTAATTCTTCTCCGTTTTTCTCAAACATCTTATGTGTACTAGTGCAATGAAATCTAAATTATTACCCCAGTTTTTCCATATCAAGTAGACATTATCTATTTTTATATGTATTACCTATTTCATCATTTATATAGCTAACTTCCGTTTATTTATTTATTTATTCATTTACTTATGTCTGTATGTATTTATATCCCATTACATTTCAGAAATGTTTGAAGGAAGCTATGTTGTAGATTATATATTAGTGGTAGTAGAATATCACATTTATTATGTATTCAATGAATTTTTTCATTGCTGATCTAATAAAAGGTTGGATGTACTTGTTTTCAAATTTTGAAGAATAAAATCCTTTTAGAACATTGTTTGACTAAAATAATCTAAAAAAACGCATATCTTTTATAAACTTTATTTTTGCAGCAATTGTACATAGACAATTGCAATAGCAAATACTTAAATATGTTCAGTGTTTTTTAGTAACACAAAGGTGAAAATGCTGGATGGTAAATTAATAGGGACTGAATACAATCCAGAAAAAAAATTTTCAAAGAGCTTGTGAAAAAAGCAATTCTTCATTTGAAATGCTCAAGAATAGCATTTTTAAAATAACCTGAGACAGAGTAGATATTAGTCAAGTCCTGCTTCTTTATCCTCATGAAAATGCCCTTCATCTCTGCTTTCAGAAAGGGTCCTTGCTTTTGCTCACAATGTTTTTCTTAATTCAAAAATAGATGTTGGGTCAATTCAGAAAAATGAACATTTAGCGTTGCCGATAGTCCTACGATTGGTGTTGCATATCATGAATATGGTTAGGGGCTTGGGTCAAATGCCAATACTATATTCAGTGAACTATGTATTACTAATGTGTAAGCCAAGAAGAGTTGTGTTTGCAAATGGAGAAAGGATGAAGAAAAATCTCCCCACCGTTGCCTGCACATGCCCACTCTCTTGGACCAAGTCAGGAGAGTAAATTGGGCCATTCATCATTAAACAGTCACCTGTTTCTGACTGGCTCTGCCTTTGATAATTAGTCTTTGCCCAGAAAGGAGTTCTCCCTGACTCCTCAGGCTCTGTTTTGGTTTTCCTCCAAAGATGGGATCCATGCCTTGTCTCTCTGCCTGATTATAGCTTTTTGCATTTTTTTTTAACTTTCCTTGTTCTGTAGTTCCATTACACCAAAACCACAGTTTCCCTCAAGGCATCTGTTTATTTAAAATAATGAATTACCATCCTCCCTTCAAGTATTGCCCATTCAAAGACTACCAGGCTTAGGAACCTAATGACAAAAAAGAATGGAACGTATTTTTTTCAACTCCAATCAACAACTACTATTTTTATATCTCCCTAATATCTAACACCACAAATGCAACAATAAAATAATAATATTATCACAATAACAATAATAAAACTCATCAACATTGTACCTTTAATCTTCTTAGATTTTGGGCTTTTACAATGGCAAGAATTGGATCCTCCAATGATTAATCATGTTGAGCATTTTTTGATATACCTGTTGGTCATTTGTTTGTCTTCTTTTGAGAAATAGTTATTCAGATCTTTTGCCCATTTTTAATGAGAATTTTTGGTATTTTTGCTAATGATCTGTTTTAGCTCCTTATATATTCTGGTTATTAATACCTTGTCAGATGAGTAGTTTGCACATATTTTCTCCCATAGTATGTGTTGTCTCCATACATTATTTATTATTTCCTTCACTGTGCAGAAGCTTTTAAATTTGATGTAATACCAATGGTCTATTTTTGTTTTGGTTGCCCATGCTTTTGGTGGTGTGACACACACACACAAATCTTTGCCCAAGCTTTTTCTCAATGTTTTCTTCTAGTAGTTTTATTGTTTCAGGTTCTAGATTCAATTATTTAATCTATCTTTATTTGATTTTGGTGTATGGTAAGAGGTAAGAGTCTAGTTTCATTATTCTGCATTAGTTATCCAGTTTTCCCAGCACCATTTACTGAAAAAACTATCCTTTCTCCATTGTATGTTTTTGGTGCCTTTATTGAAGATGAATTGGTTTACATCTGGGTTCCAAATTCTGTTCCATCAGTCTATGTGTCTGTTTTTATGCCAATACCATGCTGTTTTGGTTACTACAGTTTGTAAAAAATTTTTAAGTCAAGTAATGTGATGCCTCCGGTTTTGTTCTTTTTGCTCAGAATTGCTTTGCAATGTTATTTTTGGCCCCCCATGCATTTTACAATTTTTTTTTATTTCTGTAAAGAATTTCATTGGCATTTTAATAAGAATTGCACAGAATATGTAAATTGCTTTGTCATTTTAACAATATTAATTCTTCCAATCCATGAACATGGAACATCTATGCATTTTTGTGTGTCCTCTTCTATTTCTTTGATCAGAGTTCTATAGTTTTCCATAAATAGATTTTTCACTTCTTGATTTTCACTTCTGAACTGATTATTAGTATTTTGTATTTTTGTAGCTATTGTAAATGGAATTGCTTAAGTCTTTTTCGAATTGTTCACATATATAAGTGCTACTGATTTTTATATGTTGATTTTGTATCTTGCAACTTTACTGAATTCTTTATCAGTTCAAACAACTTTTTTAGTGGAGATTTTAGGTTTTTCTTTTTCTTTTTTTTTTGAGTTGGTCTCACTCTATCACCCAGACTGAAGTGCAGTGGCCGCTCCTGACCACCGCAGCCTCGTCCTGCTGGGCTCCGGCAATCCTTCCGCCTCAGCCTTCTGAGTAGTTGGAATTACAGGCATGCGCTACCACGCCCAGCTGATTTTTGATTTATTGTAGAGATGAGGTCTCGCCAAGTTGCCCAGGCGGGTCTCGAACCCGCGGGCTCAGGCAGTCCACTCACCTCAGTCTCCCAAAGCACAGGATTACAGGCCGAGCCACCGAGGCCGGCTTAGGTTTTTCTAGGTATAAAATTATGTCTTCTGCAAACTAGGTTAATTTTATTTCTTCCTTTCCAATTTGGATGCCATTTATTTCTTTCTCTGGTCTGATTGCTATGACTGGTACTTACAGCATTATGTTGAATAATAGCAGTGAAAGTAGGAATCTTTGTCTTGTTCCAGTCTGTCAATAATAGATGCTGGGGAGAAGGTGGAGAAAGGAGAACCCTTGTACACACTTGGTAGGAATATAAATTAGTACAGTCACTACGTAGAACAGTATGGAGCTTCCTCAAAAACACTAAAAATAGAGTTACTATACAATCTAGCAATTTCACTACTGGGGTATATATCCAAAAGAAAAGAAATTAATATATTAAAGAGTTATCTGCACTCCAATGTTTATTGCAGTACTATTCACAATAGCCAAGATATACAATCAACTTAAGTGCCCAACAATGGGTAAATGAATAAAGAAAATATGGTATGGAATATTATTCTACCATAAAAAATGAAATCCTTCTCATTTGCAGTAACACAGATGAAACTGGAGACCATTATGTTGAGTAAAATAAGCCAGGCACAGAAAGATAAATATCACTTGGTCTCACTCATATGTGAGAGCTAAGAAAGTGAATCTCATCAAGACAGAGAGTATACTGGTGATTACCAGAGGTCAGGGAGGGAAGGGAAATGGGGGAAAGAAGAATAAAGAATATAAATGTATTTATTACTACTGAACCATACACTTAAAAAAGGTAAAGATGATTAATTTTATATCTATATTTTTACTCTGATAAAAAATAAATTAAAAAAAAGAATTGATCTCTTTTATACTTTTTTTTTTGTTTTTTGAGTTGGAGTCTCACTCTGTTGCCCAGACTGGAGTGCAGTGGCCGGGAGCGGCCACTGCAGCCTCGACCTGCTGGGCTCCGGCGATCCTTCCAACTCAGCCTTCCGAGTAGCTGGAATTACAGGCATGCGCTACCACACCCGGCTGATTTTTTGATTTGTTGTAGAGATGAGGTCTCACCAAGTTGCCCAGGCGGGTCTCGAACCCGCAGGATCAGGCAATCCACTCACCTCAGCCTCCCAAAGCGCGGGATTACAGGCTGAGCCACCGAGCCCAGCTCTTTTTATACATTTTGACCCAGTGAAAGTAGTGTGCGCTTCTATATATATATATGTATTTGTTATGACTTCTGGTTAGGCTGTAAGATATATGAGAAAAAAGGAACCTGGGTCTCCTATTAATTTATTTTTTGCTTGACTGGCTATGATTTTAGAAAAGGTAACAAATTTACCCACAGACTTCACTCTCTGTTAAAAATAATCCTAAGCAATCAATGTAACTGGATTTCTTTTCTGGTTGTCTTATCTTGCCACATCACTGTCATACTTTGCCTGTTATATTAAAATAAATTTAACCAGGCATAACCGTTAATTACTAGCTTCCAACTAGTAATCTTCATTCGTATCAGACAAGATAGGCTAGATAATGCCGTGATTTAAAAAAAATGTTAGTGGTGTAATATAACAAAAGTTTATTTCTTGCTATTTGTTCCTTAAAAGTCATTTGGGGACTCTATTCCTATGTCACCATTGTCTTCCTTCCAAGAACCAGGCAGAGAGGCCAAGCTCTACCAGATAAGTAGAGGGAAAAGAAACATGACTATTCATGTGTTGGCTCTTAAGGACTCTACTAGATGACTCAAATTGCATTAGATAAAGCAAATCTCATGACCACATCTGAAGTGAATAGGCTGAGAAGTATAATCCTTCCCTAGGAAGGAATAAGAAATACTGTCAAATAGTGATACAGTGTACCATTATATTTAATTAGAGTTTGACCCTTTGTAGAGTTATTGTTCATATATTATGCATCCAAAATAATCTTTCTCTATCATAACTGTCCTCCATCTCAGTATACTTGAACTTCATCCTGCACTAGCACTGTCTCCCTTCTATTTCTTTCTTCATTTCTACCTGCTCTTGGTTGGACCTCTTGCTTCAACCTCCCTGCCTCTTCTTTGCTTCTAGCCTCGTATAGGCTTTTGATGCCTGGGTTTACTTGCTTGCTTGCTTTAGCCTCTGATCTACTGGATCTACTTGATGTCTTGTCTCCTTTCTGGCTCAGCACAATACAACCGTCTATTTAGCATGTTGTTTTTCTAATACAGGCCCAGAACTTTAGATCTTTTTCAACGGGCTAGGACATAGTCTGATATTTCCAGATGCACTCCCACACCCTGACTCCAGACCTAATGGATCAGTTATCACAGCCAGTTCCTCGCAGGAACCATACCACACCAGGACACATAATATTATGATTGCAATTTTATAGCCACATGAACAAGGTTTGGGGAGATTAATTAATTTACTCAGGAACACAAAGATCACATTTAAATCATTTTTGCCCACTGCTTGCTCTTCTGCACAGCCTTAAGTAAATAAATATGGTCGAGTCTAAGCATAATGTAAAGTTTGAGAGGGGCCTCTGGAAGGACAATGAAATTCATTTATCAGTGGGTAGGAAAGGTGGACATGGACATTGTAAGATACTATGTCAAATCTAGAGTTTGAGATTGCCCCTTTGGTCTGCAGAAATGTCTTGCCGAGAAGTGTGTCCTGGGTGAGTATGAAAGGTGGGTGGCAGGGAGTCAGCTAGATCTCCACAATAGGACTGTCATTCCTTGGGTCTGAGATCCCTAGAGAAAAGTATTATCTAGGTGCCTCTTTTTCAGATTTCTCACCTACTTACAACGATTAAAGAATAGCTTGTT
This sequence comes from Carlito syrichta, assembly GCF_000164805.1. NCBI lineage: Eukaryota > Metazoa > Chordata > Mammalia > Primates > Tarsiidae > Carlito > Carlito syrichta. The sequence goes on along the minus strand of NW_007252235.1, from coordinate 363,771 downwards.
TGCTAATCAGAAATTATTTTAATTTATCTTCCTTGTTTCTTCTGTGCCATCTTTTATTATTGCATGGCTTTTTTCAGATTGGATGGTGCCTCTAAAATCTTTCTTCTAGCCACCCTGACCTTCACCATCCCCTCTGCTGGACATATATAGAATTAGAATTTTAAAAGAGCAGCAACACTTATAACAAGATGTGTTAATTTAGACTGCTTGAGGGTGCACAAGGTATACACACTGTTTAATGTTTCTGCTTCTTCGTTCTTTACTGAGAACACAAGCCTGATGCCTTCCTGAGAGTAGAGAAGGAACGCTCCCCACAGAAATGAAAAAAAAACAAACAAACCCACACTTAAAGTCAGCATTCTTGAATAAAACTAGCTCATTCAGGTTCCTTCATGGATTTAAGACTTTTCAGATTAATATGGGCCTTGAAGTGGCCACCATGTGGCAAGACCACTAACCCAACAAGTGGGCAGCTGAGTCCCCTTAGTCCATTGCTACTCAGCCCCATCCCTTACATTTATACAGTTGATTTTTCCTCTTGAATCAAAATGTTGCATCAGAGGTGGCTCCAAACTGAGCCTAGCATTGGGTCAGGAATTGGTTGGAGGAATAAATTATCTAACTTGTAAGTCCACAAAAATTATTACAACTTGATCTAGGTAGAAATTTCCATCAATATTTTTCATGTCCATATTTCTTATTATAAAATCATTTCTCAAAACAGTGCTCTAATTAGTATGGAACCAAAAGACAGCTCCACACTCCATCTCAGTGATGGGGCACAGTAGGAGGCATCAATAAATAAGGCAATTAATGCTTTGTTACTTTAAGATATTCAGTTCCTTTATTTCAGGGAGAACATTTTTTAGTCTCAGGATATATTATAACTAGAATGCAAACAAGCTGTGATTTGAGAGAAATGTTGTACAATTTTGGACATAACAAATTCAGAGCAGTATAATCTACTAGTGAAAAGAAGAGGATTGACAGTTACCTGAAGACTCCCAGGCCCTTTGGTCATGACCTGTAAGAAACAAATTGGTGTCAGGATCTAGATATCCTATGCATGTTATGGGGCAAAATTACCCTAAGCAAGCCAGCTCATGGGTTCTACTTTTCCCAGCTGTTAACAAAAGGAACCTAAACTAGACCTAAAATTCTATAATTCCATCTATCAAATGCACACAGGAAAATATCATCACTCTCTTTTCATGCTTGGCTGAGCTTTTCAAAACACTCACCCTGTCCTTCAAGATAACGGGAAGGAGCGCAAGTTCTTCAAGAACTCTACCTTACAAGGGTAGAAAAATTCACCAGTACATCAGGAGGAACAATAGAAGGAAATTTTCATCTGGAAGATGAGACTGATTTCTTGAGTGTTCTTGTGGACATTTTTTTGGAAAATATTTTGCAGTATTGCCTTTTAGTCTGCTTCTTTCAAAGCCAGAAGGAAAAGGGGGTAACTCTACATTTTTGTTTGCATCAAGTCTTCACCCTCAGAGTTATAAATCAGCGGTTGAGATCTGAGGGGTGAAGTCTCTGAAGTATGGTGTGAATGGGTGAGGCATCTTTTCCTTCTACTCCACTCTAATGGGTGCTTGGCACTCTCTGGGTGAGACAGAATAGAAAAATCAGGTCTGTTGTGAATGAAGCATCATGACAACTTTCATATACAATCCTGCCATTTAAATCGAAAATATCAAATATCCAGAAATATCTTCCGCCATTCATTTGAGTAGCAAAATAGCTCAATGTTGCCTGTAAGCCAATCATAGGGAATTATACTGTTACTTTAAAATATTTGAACTTTTTTCTTACTGATAAATGATGCAAAAGAAAACTTCAATTCTACAAGTATGTTTTTCATAAACACAAAAAGAGCTAATTCAGATCCACCATGATTCGAGTAATTGGTTCAATTCAAACACAGTGGCTAGTAATAGCACTGGCTATTTTCCTTTCAAAGGTTGCTGCTTATATAATGAAAACAAATCAAATGAATTTCAAGCCGAAGCGTATTTTGTGAAGACCCAAATAAAGAGTGATTTCAGGGAGTAATTAGAAATCATGTAGCTTTCATCAGTGTTTCCAGTGGAGTTTCTCGTGATGCTTTGCTAGATACGTTTTTGCCATAGGAGTTTGCCTTAATTAAATAACTTTGAATTCAAGTATCTTTACCATTTTGAATTTTGTCATATTCAAGCATAACATATGAGTAATTTCAAAAGCATTTCTATTGTTAGCAATTGTCATTTGTGCTGGCTTCTCCAGTTTAGTGACCCATCCCTTAATGACCTCCAGAAACCACTCATCCACAGCAGTCCATTTCTCAATCTGCTTGACCCTGTCTCAAAACAACTCTCCATGGACTACACAATCAGCAAAATCTTAATGTAAATAATTCATAGAAAAAACTTTACTTAAAAATTAAACAAATAGACTATAGATATGTTAAAGAATGAAATCTAATACAAGGCCAGGCAGTCATAATTATCATCAACATAAGACTTAAAGCAAATCGAATCATTGCATAGTTCTTCTTATCTTGCCTGTATTCTTGTACATGTAAAATGTGGATAATAATAGTACTTACTTATCCCCAGAGTTGTTGTAGGAATTAAGTGAGTTAAATTTATCTAAAAGAGCTTAGAACAGTTCCTGGAACATAAACGTATATGCTATTACATAATGACAAATATTACTTTTATCTTTTTTCTTCTGATTGCACTAATGACTAAGGCATATCTTTCCATAATACAGTAAATTATAAGTCCAGCATAAGTCCAGCAAATTCAAATGCAAATATAATTTTAAAACCTACTGCCTATGTTCAAATTATAACCCAAACTCTTAAGAAATATTGGCTCTATTCTGGATCATATATGTATATATTATAATTATTTTTATTAAATTTTCATAAAAATGTATGTGTCAAGTACCTTTAAGGTGTTTTCCATGTAATTATTTAGTCTTCACAATATGTATGGTTTTCATAATTTTGCAGCTAAGGAGACTGAGGCAAAGATTGTTTATATAACCTGCCAATTTCACACAGATAGAAAATGGTAAATGGAGAATCCAAATGGAGGCAGCTGGACACTAGAGCCTTGTTTAACCTCTATGATATTTCTTGTTATGGATAGAAAGTTCCTCATTTTAATTTCTGAGTTAACAACTACCATTGTGCAATAATGGACAAGTCAGTTTTAAACTATTGTCATCTGTAATGCAGCAGAATTAATTGTGTTTCATGAGTAACCTTCTATATAACATATGTCCTATTTCCCTAATTATACTTTCATGTCCAAAAGGAACTTTACACTCACCCAAAAGTCCAGTATAGATTAGAGTATGTGGCAGGTCTTCCATAAATATGTGAACCTAAGTGATAACAATCCCGTTGGATTATAAGCATTACAAAATTCAGTTGAAATGAGGTGATTTTTCCACTTCTGATTTGGAACTTGTTTCCCTGCTGATATTTCTCCCTATGCCATACATTTAAGCTAGTCTACATTGAATTAGTTGGAGGACACACCCCTGGAAAGGCTTTGTCTTCACTTGTCTGAAAGCCATCTGCCTTTATCTTACTGTTAAAAAAAAGCAATCACTCAGTTTTTCATATAAATATAGAAATCTTTATGCAATGTTAGCTCAAGAGCTGAAGTTATCAGATTTAGGGCTTCAAGACTTCCAAGAAGTCCCTCATTGGGTAATACAGGTCATGCCACAGGTCTCAGGGCAATTTCCTTGCAGGGATGCAGTGCTTCCAAGTTAATACATTTAAAGCAAGTCCAACTAAGACAACTAGAGCTAGCCATGTAGCTTTCATAATATTCTACAACAAGGAGGTAGCTGTGATAGAGTAGAAGGAGCCCAAGATATCCAGTGGTCCAAATTTCAATTCTGCCACTTCCCAAACTCTATAAACTTGGGTAATCCACTAACATTTCTGAGCCTCAGTATTCTCAGATGTGAAATGGGGAGAAGTGTGCTAACTTTCCTTACAAAAGTATATTGTTACTATTTATTTGATTCCAGGGAATATTTAAACAGTTGTGTATGCCTCCCAAAAAGCATACTGTATAAAAAAGGAGTGAAGAATCGGGATCATCATTTTTGAAAACAAGTTCTTCACTTCTACACTGCTGGTGGGAGTGTAAACTAGTATAATCTCTGTGGAAAACAGTATGGCGATTCCTAAAAGACCTAAAATTGACCACCCATAGGACCCCATAATCCCCCTACTGGGAATATACCCAGAGGAACCCAAAACTCTATGAAAAAGATACCTGCACACACATGTTATTGCAGCATTATTTACAATAGCAAAAACATAGAACCAACTGTGCTGCCCATCAAAAGAGGACTGGATTTTTAAAAATGTGGTACATATACATGATGGAAGATTACACAGTCATAAACAAGGACAAAATTATGAACTTCACGGCAACTTGGATGTACTTATATGCTATAATACTCAGTGATCTATCACAGGAACAAAGAACCGAGTATCACATGTTCTTACTCATAAGCGGACCTTGAACAACTATAGTAATACTATAAGAAAGGAATTGGCAGTTGTGGGAAATGGCCAGGGGAGGCCAGGGGTGGGATTGGCAGTATTGGGAAACTGCCAGGGGATGGAGGGAGGGCAAGCCTCATCAACAAGGGTAACTGCATAATGAATATTTGCACACCTAATCCTGACATGTACCCCACATATTTAAAATTTAAAATTAAAAAAAAAAAGAAAAGAAAGCAAGTTATTTCTTCCCTCTCTTTTCCTCTTTTTAAGACAATTAACCAGTAGACAGGACACTCAGAAATTTTATACAGAAGTGGATCATTGAAAATGTCTATTTAGGCCATTGCTTTGTTAAACTCTGGTGTGTTCATGTGGCTCTTTGAGCTATGGACGCCATATTCCTTGGTTTTTGTTCCTCCCCTAACTTGGGGAGGTGAATCTCCTCTCTCTCTCTCTCTCTCTCTCTCTCTCTCTCTCTCTCTATCTATCTATCTATCTATCTCTCTCTCTCTCTCTCCATTTGCCATTGCTTTGCTAAGCTATGGTCTATGTGGTTCCTTGAGCTAAGGTTACCATGTTTCCTAGCTTTGGCCCCCTCCGCTACGTTGAGGAGGTGAATCTTCTCTCTCTAATTTACTCTTTAAATAAACTATGTTTTCTAATCTAAAAAAAGAAAGAAAGAAATTGTCCATCTAAATTCACGTACTCTAGCTAAACTGTGATCAAGACCTCACGAGGGAAGTCAACAAGCAATGAGATTAAGTCTCCTCAAAGATAAGGCATGGTGAAACCCCAAATGGCTAAGTAGGTAGAGGGGAAGAGACTGAGAACTTAGGAGTCTGTCATATGGAGAATTCTTGGGAAACATTTCTCCTGCTCATTGTTCTTTCATATGCTAATCCTAGACACAGACTCTTCTTCAGCCATAGATTTTCCAAGGTTCTCTTGGGACAGTGGAAAATTCTTCTCTAATTTTACCAGCAATGCATATGTGTTTATTGAAACTTAGAGGATTTTAGATATAAAGCAATGGTTCCTCTCCTATGAATTTTATTTTCTTCTTAAGCCTCATTCACTGTGGGAAGAACAGTTTCCTTCTGACTCACTGTAATTATCAAGTCACCTTAGCTTGCATTCGTTGTGATGATTAAATACTATTGATGGAAAAGAACTCCACAAGTATGTGATGTCTTCAAAATATTAAGCACTAATAATTGATTATGGAAAATGCAACTGCCCCAGGCAGTTAATCAGGGAAACACTTTCTTCACATCTACATTCTAAAACTTACTCTTTTATGTTCTAATTCAAGGGTCAGAGAACTTTCCTATAGAGAGCTTCGCAGGCCAGTAGGTCTTGGTATTTACTACTCAACTCTGTTGTACCATGAAAACAGCTATAGATAATGCATAAACGGATGAATGTGGCTATATTCCAATAAAACTTTATTTTTATATACTGAAGTTTGGATTTCATGTAATTTTATGTCACAAATTATTCTTATTTTCCCCCAATCATTTAAAAATATAAATCTATACGTAGCATAGCTCACAGGCTGTACAAAAGCAGATGATGACTCTGTAAGTTCTTTGAGGACAACAATCATGTTTTTCTCATCTAAATGAATGATAAACAGATGCTTTAACATCAGTAATTTATATGAATGCTACGGATCAAACTAATTTTCAAACTAACACAAGGAAGGAGAAAGAAAGAAAGAACAAGAAAATGAATAACTGATATGTCATATCCTTAGGAGCTGCTGAAATTGGACTATATTATCTGCGAAACATTTCTTCATAAGCTACTTGGAAATATTGCTTTTATTTTTACTTTTAAAATTCAGGTCACGGTTGAACATGGATTGCTCAGCAGTGCTTCAAGAGGCTGTTGGGGCTTTGCTGTGATTAGCATCAGAACTGAAAAGATGGGCTATGAGCCATGATTGTAATGGAAGCCACTGCCCCTCCTGCTATCATTCTGCATGGAAAACAGAGAGAAAACAAATCCAGATACAAAGAAAGAGATCTCATGCTTGTTTATGCATCTTAATGCTAGCCCTAGTGTTGAGCATTTTCAGAGTAATTAAAATAAAACTACATTTTTCTGAACCTAGGAAAAACCTTGAGATAAAGAAATTTCTTCAGGGTCACATGGTGCTGCTGGGTCCCAACTGGACAACTTTAACCACAGTGAACTCTGCTGATAACTTATGCTGAGTTTCTCTGGTACCCAAGGGAGACATGGACCCAGTACCAGTTCAGAAAATTTTCTATTTGCTACTGTCCTGATCACCATAGACACATTCTTTCCAAATGAATAGTGAGCTTTCTAGAGAAGTAAAGCAAAGCTTAAAAATAAATCATTTCATTTTCAGATCTACATATTTTTTAGAGAATCACACTGTGGCAACTGGGAATCATTAATACAGATGTGTGCCTATCCACAAGTCTCAAGGTCTCCAAAATTTGAGCAACACTAAAGAGATAAACACTCTAACCTTCTTTCATATGAGTAGGAAAAATGTTAGAATTACCAGGTTGGAATCAACTTTGGTTATCATCCAATACTCCTCAATATATATCAGAACAAAACCTGGGTAATTTGAAATGGAGGAAAACAAAAAGTACTCCCACACATACACACTAAATCTCTTATCCCAATATTTATGGTTCTCCCACATCAGATGTTACCTTTGTGCCTAATCTACATCCTTGGAGGCAGTTCATCTGACATTTTTTCTAGAAATTCAATGAAGATTGTGCCAGCCTACAATAGCCAAGGAAAAAACTATAAGAATTTTGATGGGTTTGTAAAAATTGCATAAAGTTTTTTTTCCCCCTCTGCACTGGTGATTAACAAAAGCATGGTGGAAATGAAGATGATTCATAAAAGCCAAGCTTGGTCCAAAAACACTCCTCTAGTCTACAAATTGAAATGGAAAAAAAAAGTAATATGTTTGATGTCATTCAACAGCAATTTTGTACCTGCAACTTTTTGTTTCACACAATATAAGTTCATGTTCTACCCTCTCACAAAGGGAGCTCCTCTTTCCTCTACCCTAAGACAAACATTTCTTCTCCCCCTGCAAACGGACAGTTCCTTCAATAGCACACATGCCCCAAAGCCCTTCCTCTACCCCTGAAAAAAATGGAGATTTCTCTCCATATTTGTCTACTCTAAGTATGTAGTCTCATGATTCTTAGTTTACTTACTAGAATAAGTAGATATCTACTAGAGTAGGTGGAATATATCACCTTTAATGATACAGTGTGAATACTTGCTCATTCCATGTTGAATGCTTAATAAGTCTGTCTGCATATAACTTTCAGGTCTCAGATTCAAAGTTAGTGTAGTCCAGGGACTGAATTGAACTTGTATCTTAGAGTTGTCCCTAGACATTGTCTTCAGGATTGACCCTTTATATTGGCAGTTCATGTGTTAACTTCCAAAGGGGCCTTCTATATTTCCCTGCATAAAAACTTACCAACTTAGGCAAGGCAGCAGCTCAAAATTATTCCTGCACTTTAGGAGGAAGAAAGGGAGGATTGCTTGAGGCTAGGAGTTTGAGACCAACCTGTCTCAAACTAATGAGACCCTGTCTCTACAAAAAAAAAAAAAAGAAGAAGTTTTAAATAGCCAGATGTGGTGATGTGCACCTGTAGTTCTAGCTACTCAGGAGCTGAGGCAAGAGAACTACTTGAGCCCACGAGGTCAAGACTGCAGTAAGCCATGATGGAACCATTGCATTTGGGTCTGAATGACAGAGTGAAACCCTGTCTTCAAAAAAGAAAAAAAAACAAACACAAAAACAACAAGAAAAGCAAAACAAAAACTTACCAACTTATATCCCATTCCCAGGATTCTTCTCTCAACTATTAGGAAAGAGTTGTGATAAGTACAGTGATGTTAATGATTGTTAATGACAACTTATCACTTTCTCTGGAATATTGTACTTTAATTAGGATTATATTGAAGAAGATCAAAATATCAGCAATGAATCTATATCAGAACTGGAATGTAAGGCCAAAGAGGAGATATTTTTAACCTGGGAGCTTCATCAAGGCTTACATATAAATCACTTATGCGTTCCATTCCTCACACAGCTGCCCTAAATAGCCCAGTTTAGAGAAGTACTGAATATGAGTTGAGCATCCTTAATCCAAAAATTTGAAATCTGAATTTCTTCAAAATTCCAAACTTTCTGAGCTCTGATATGGCACCACAAGTGAAAAATTCCACATCTGATCTCATGTGACGGGTTATAGTCAAAATGTAGGAGTAAAATACACAACGTATTCAGTGTCTCTAATTTGCCTTTAGGCTATGTATATAATTTGCCTTTAGGCTAGGTATATAATGTATATATAAAACATAAATGAATTTTGTGTTTATACTTGGGTTCCATCCTCCAAGACATTCTCTCTCTCTCTCTATCACACACACACACACACACACACACACACACACACTCCAAAATCCAAAATACTTCTGGTCCCAAGCATTTCAGTATTTCAGATAAGGGATATTCAACCTGTATAGAGTCTTGATAGTAATGACTATGCATACAGATTATAAATAATATCATGGCAAATACCAAAACTTAGGTATAAAAATGTTTTCTTGTATTAATAGCTCAGCCCTAATTAGGTCATTAGTTGCAATGAGAAAGAAAAAAATGTTTGCATTTCAAGTAGCTCATATTTCACTCAGGCTTAGTGAATGTGCTTCTGCATGTGGTCTTTAATAAAGGCATAAGCAAATGTTTCTTAAATATATGCTGCAGCTAAAGACAAAAAAAGGAAAGTTGTTTGCAGATTCATAAGTCAGTGTTCAATGTATATTTCTCTGGTTAAAAGAGCAAACAATTTTCAGGTTAAGCAAAGCTATTTGCGTTTATTACAATTATAAATATTTCAGCTTATTAATTGAACTTTGGTCACTGCTATTAAATTCCTCTGAGCATTCAAAATTTTAATGAAGGCAGAGTATTTTTTATTAAATAAACGAATGATTAGCAGTAAAAATAGACACTTAAATAAATCCTAATTTATAAATGTGTTTAGTTTTCCCTGGATGCAAATAATAATAAGAACTTCTCTTTTTTGCCCATGACATAAACATATATTTACATAGATCTCAGTTTTAAGGAAAGATTTAGAAATGTCTTCAGAAAAGTAATATTATCATAAATATATTTTATAAATATAAATCCAAAATATTTAAAAGGGATGATTTTTCACATTTTTAATTACATTCACTGACTTTTCTGATTAGAGAAGCTGTTTCTACTGGTACTGGAATTTGCTGTTTACTGCTTACAATGTCTCATTTATATTTGCTGATTCATTTAGAAGGAAATTATTTTAATCATCACTTTATAGCTGAAGGTACCAAAACTGAAGGACATATTAGTCTCTCTCTCTCTCTCTCTCTCTCTCTCTCTCTCTCTCTCTCTGTGTGTGTGTGTGTGTGTGTGTGTCTTTGTATCTCTCTTTCTGTCTCTCTCTCTCTCTCCCCCTCCAGGTAAGGATGCAAAACAATTTGCAGAGCAAAGAAGAAAATTGAGCCTTCTGCATAGCAATGCAATGTTGAAATCTGCCAGGAAACAAACTCCTGTTTTGTGCCTAATTCTCAGGATACTTGTATTCATTCATGCTTGTTTACTGTCAATGGATGCATTGGTGGATGGACAATTTGGGGGATATCTAAAAGTAAAAAGGCTTTAACATGATCATCTTCATTCCCAGGTCCCTCACCAGATCGTGGGGACAATGGAACTGTTGATGAGGCCAGAGATCAGAAATGATAGCTGGCTCTGTCATCTAGACTCCTTCTAGGTCAATGAGACATGGAAGACAATGGTGTAAGGACATCCCTTAGTCATGCTTAGCTCATGTTTTCTCGGGGTAAAGAAGTCCAGGCTCCTTACAGATAATCATGTCAAGTAATTTTTACAGAGCCCTCTCAAGTAGTTTGTAATGTTATTCTCAACGTACTAACAAGGTTGACGTGATTAGGCACATCATTAAACTCCAAAATTTACATTGTTTTAGTAACAACAAATAAACCTTTAGTCTTTTTAGGTGGGGAATAGAAAAATTCATTTTTACATAGAGTACTAGTGACGTGTATTTTCACATCAGAAAGAGAAAAATTGTCATTTGGAAAAAGATTATGTTATTTCTGAAGGGTCTCAATTCCAACCAGATGTGAAGGGGAAGTTCCCAGTCACCACAAGGCCCCCTTGCAGACCTAGGTCTCTCCCTGATTTTGATCTTTAAAAGGACCACAAAGGCAGAATAATGTTAATAGTGTTCCCTTTCTCCTCTCTAGTGTACTATCTGAGAACAAATTCTCATCTCAGAGTCTGTGATGCTGGGCTGAAGTATAGAGTGTGACACCTCTTGACACTCGGCACAGTGGACTTAGACTAGAAGATGGGGCGAGATCTCCTCGGGGAATTTTCCACTGCAGCTGACTGCACACTTACAATGGGCTTGCGTTTATTGAGGCTTGTGTTGCCCCTTTGTCTCTCTGTCTTCCCTGACACACACACTAAAGTACAGAAAACTGCGAAGTTGTGCTCATGTTCATGTAAATTAATATTCAGTGAGCTGAGGTGGGCTGTAGATCTTCAGAGGACTCAAGGACCTGAGGGGAGGGGGTGCTGCAAGGGGCAGAGGAGGGACAGGAAGCAATGCCACAGACATTGCTGCTTCCCTCAGAATCACACCTCTGGGAGAGTGGGTGCAAGTTATCAGGTGTGAATGAGAAGTGGGAATACCATAACACTTCTGCTATGGATTTCATAGCGCTGTGACGGGATGTGAAAATATTATTCACAAGAATCTCATATAAGTTTTCTCCTAGACTAACTGTATTCCAAAAACAAAGTTTGCCTAAATTTCTTTGATAAGCGTTAAAATGTTAGCATAGATAGTATTGTTTTGTGTGTGTGTGTGTGTGTGTGTGTGATATATAGACAGATATATAAAGTCTTAAACATTTCATACATATATAAAGATATATAAAACCATAAGTTTAAATTATATATATATATATATATCCTAATTATTCAAACCATCTTCCCTTAAAATTGATGGGGTCATTCAGTCTCCTTCAGCAGTCCCTTTCCCTCCATGACTAACCTAAACAACCTGACCAAAGAGCAACCAGGAACTTGAAATCTCCTTAACAACCTTTCATACTCAGATTTTTCTATTAGATTCACAATGTATTCCAACATATAGTATTTCATCAAATCATCCTTTACAATCCAATCCAAAGCAGTATTGCTACCGCCAGAAGAGTCAGACGGTGAGCAGGGATGTTTTGCTCCCTGGGTCTACAGGCACACAGACACACAAACACACACCCCATGTAGTGAAATGCTCAAATACCTTTCCACAGTGGGAGGAAACATACCTGCCCCCACCACTGAACATTACAACCCTGGGGGAGAAGAAGAGGGAGGAAGTAGAAGAAAACTCTTGATTTCACTAAGTATTCAAAGAGACCTAGAATGAATCTGCAAGTAACACATTATCTAGAAGTAAATAGATAATTTTCTGCTATTAGGCAGAGTGGACACAGAAGACATTTTCTTCAGAGTTTAGAACTAAACTTTTTTAAAGGTTGCATTTAAATTTTGCAAACCTCAAGCTTATGACTATTAATTGCATAACCAACTGTGTGATTTTTAAAATGTCATTTACAATATAAGACTCAAAAGCTAATAATATAAAAAAAAACTCTGGGAATACACAATGATACTAAAATGACTAAATTGCACATAAAGTAGGGGTTTTCTGAATGAATGTAAAGCAGACTGCATTAATAACTCTTCTGCCTCTAAAACCAAAGTTAGATATATAGTTCAATTCATATGCTTGTAAAACTCCTATCTGACAGCATCATAATAGTCTTGTCTGCATTATTTTCAAGTAAATAAAAGGATTACAGGATATGTTTTCTCGAAAAAACAAATAGACGATGCAAAATCATCTATGACAAATAATATTTTCTTGGGGTGAAACCACAAAAGATATCAGCTAAGAAATACATCTTTTAAATCTGATATTAGGATGCTGGGCATAAAAATAAAAGAAGAGTTACTTTGTCATAAGGAAAATGCAAGTTCTCTACAAAAGCAATTAATTCAGACAAAATGCATCTGAAAGATTTCTGATCTTTCCCTGTCATCTGAAAATAAACACGCAACAATTTTCTTCTGATAAAACAAAAATTGACTTTGAATTTCATTAGTAACTTTTATAAACAGAAATAAAGGTAATCAATTTCATTTCAATAATTTCCATTTTTGCCATTATTTTATCTGTCAAATCCTGATACAGAAAACGAAGGAGGAAAGACTTTAATAAACTGAAAAGATGAAATTTGACAGTAATGTTTAAATTGTCTTGAGGGAAAGCACGTACCAAACTTAACTGAGAAGAAAACATACCCACCGGGATGGACTGGAGGTATGTTCCACTTACCCAGAGTTATTATTTCTGATGGAACTATCACTTGTCCTCCTAATGTGCTGAGACAGAAGGAAACAACAATATCTTATCTATGATATTCTCAAAGACATCCATCAATACTAATATCATTCTAAATACTTACATATTCTAAACAACTGCCCTTAGTTAAACTAAGTAGCATTAATTTATACAAAAAAAATCCATAACAATCTAATAACTGTGTATTTCTAGGACAAAAATCACTAAGATCCAGATCTTTAAAAGTTGTATATATGTACAGGCATGCTTTTGGAGTAGCTCATGTGAGGAATCATTCAATCAGACAATCTTCAAGGATTGAACTGAGAATCTCAGATTCGTATAGAATGCTCTTAGTTACTACCATGTAAAAACAAAAGTTCCAAGTTCTTCACCATAGTTATCTTATACAAGAGCAGGGGATTTCTTCAAGAAAAACCAAGCAACAGATCTTGTCATATCATAAGAATCCTATTTTGCCCACTAAGAAAATTTGAGCAACAACTTTATCCTATATGATAAGGACCCTATTCTCACCCACTATTCCATGAGGAGGGAGACCCCAGCCTTTCAGATTTCCTGCTAAGAGTGCCTCTGATACTCTCCCCATTTCTATGATGTGAAGGTATTGTGACCTCTTTTAAAAAGTGTTGACTAATACATTACCAGAATGATACCCAGATCTCAGTAATAGAAAATTAGAATAGAGTTTGAATGATTGTATATAAAGATTTACTCTTATCCAGTCAGAATCGTATTATCTTCTTGTTTGTGGGAACCAGGGGCTTTTACCAAGATTTAGATCAAACGAGACACCAGTTTCTAGTGTAGCTATAATTTTAAATATCTCATCATCCATTCTCACCATACACTATTATGTGAATATCATAAATAAATGCAGTGGTTTCGTTGACTTTTACTATACCTATCACATCAGTCTGTGGAAAGGTTGGTGACGAGAAAGGACCGCACACTACACTTGTCTACAAACATCCAGTTAACACAGTGAACTATTTATGCTGTATAAGTGGCACAGAACAGTCTTCTTGATATCCCTCCTCATTATTATCCTAAGAATTTCTTTTTCTTTTTCTTTTTTTTTTGGCCTCTCTTCTGTGTTTGACTTCCTGCTTTCTGTTTTCCATATTTTTTTCTTGATTTCTTCACTCAATTCAGTGAAACATATCTTGCAGAAGTGCTCTGGAAAAGAATGAATGTCTTGCATGTTTGATAACAGTATCTGTATTCTATCCTATCATTAGATTGACATTTTGCCTTTGTGTTGAATTCTATATGGGAAATACTATTCTTCTTGTACTTTAAAGGAATTTTCAACTCCACTAGCTTACAGATTTCATTTGATGTTTAATGCTTTGTATGTGACTTGCTTTTGCATCTGGAAGATTTGAGAATCTTCCCTTTTTGCCCAGATCTGAAATTTTACAATGATGTTCCATACCTACCTAAGCCTGTTTCTATTCATTGTTCAGGCCTTCTGCAGACCTTTCAATCTGGAAATTCATGACCTTCAGTCTTAGAAATTGTCTCAAATTATATTTTGATTTCTTATCTTCAATTTTCTCTGCTCTTGCTCTTTTGAACTTCTATTATCAAATATTAGATTTTCTACACCGTTTTCTAAATTTCTTATTTCCTTTGACCTATTTTCTGTGCTTTGTTGCTGTTGTTCTATTTTCCTCTTTTGTTTTCTAAATGACATTTTCCCCCTAGCATTTTGTTATCAATTCATGGATGTAGTATCTCCCTAAACTCTCTGAGATAGTCATGGTAGGTATTGAAAGATTTCTTTTTCCTCCATTTTTTTTTTAACTTCCTCTTTCAGAGTTTTATCTTCCATCTTAGAGGTTTTCCCTATGTAGAAACTCTTGACACATGTGTAGTGCTGTTTGAGCTTCACTGTAATGTGACCTGGGTGAGACATTTATTGGAAAACTATCGTGTACGTGACATTAGGTCTTTTTTCTTAGGCTGCTCAAACTCCCCAAAGGTGAATCTTTCTGTTTTCTACATGAGCAGTGGAAGCCCATTGGTGTATCTTAGCACTCAGTATTTCATATGCCTAAATTTACTGAAGCCTGTTGTCAGTATGGTTAGTACATTCTTAATCTGAGACCTAGTAGTTTGAACTCTCATCACTGCCCCTTCCCCAGCCTTCTCATTGTGTTGTAGATTCCATTTGAAAATTAATGTCTTAAAATACTAAGTGTGAGGGTCTTATTTCCATTTCATAGGCCAGATGTAGTCATTGACTTATTAACTGGTTAGATATGATAGAAGGACTTATAATATTATTTCTATTTACAGATTTTTTTAAAAAACTGAATCTAGGCCGCGCTTGGTGGCTCAGTCTGTAATCTCAGCACTTTGGGAGACTGAGGCGAGTGGATTGCCGGAGCCAATAAGTTCGAGACCAGCCCAGACAACTTGGTGAGACCTTGTCTCGAAAATAAAAATTTTTTTAAATGGGTGGGCATGGTAAAGCACGCCTATAGTTCTAGCTACTTGGAAGGCTGATGAGGAAGGATCTCCAGAGCCCAGCAGGTCGACGCTGGGGTGACCAGGGGTGTGCCACTGCACTCCAACCTGGGTGACGGAGTGAGATTCCAACTCAAAAAAAACAACCTGAATCTAATAGATGGCACAGAGTTTTCTACACAGAAAGCTCCCTTATGTAGCTGGGAACCTGGATAATCAACTTATTCTCAATGTGTTGCCCTTTTTCCGGTTCCAGTATCCAGGTGATAGAGCCAACAAACTAAGATTAAGTCAGTGCTTGTAAACAATAAGCACAAAATACTCACAACAAATGTTTACGGTACACACAAGCTAAGCCTTACTTCCTTTTAGTGCTATTAATTAATAGCCTTCCTTTTCTTAAAGTAGGGAAACAGGATGAAATATAAGTGAAACAGAATGAAATACAAGTTCTGGTGGTAGTCATTAGAAATTCTCATAAACACTTGTTCTTGAATCATTCTTTGAACTAATTTTTCACACAAATGCTCATTTTCCTTATGGCTTGTGTTGTTCTCCCTATTTTCATTTACTATGACTTTTCTCATTTATGTGGCATTTTCTACTAGTGCTTTTTAATTTTTATTTTTTATTTTTTATTTTTTTGCTATTTCAACTCATTTTCTTTAAGTTTATCTTACCCATTTACACAATAAACACAAGATCAGTAACATCTTGTCTTCTGAGCTTCACAATTATCAATATATCAACCAATAGATGATTATTAAGTAACCAATAGATGAGTGTTCAAGTGTGTATATGATGGAAGAATGGACATGCTGAGGAGATAAAGCATGAGAAATATAAGAAGCCATCTTCATAAGTATTCTGTGTTGCAAGATTTTTCCATGCAAAACAGTTAAGTTAAATGCACATAAAATATAACATAAAAGTGTGGAATCTCTGTTCTTGATTAAATTTCTTCCAGCTGGTGCTTTGCTCCATGACTGACTTTGTTAGGGATGATTACCATTCTACAGCATCCAAGTTCACAATGTCAGTGGGTTGTCCGTGAGCTTGTCTGGATGAATAGAAAGTCATTCTAATCCTGTTAATATCATTAACAAAAAATAACATGTTGGCAAGAATTGAACTTGAACCTTTGTCTTTTATCTGCCAAATTTCCATTTTAAATGTAATCATAGCAGACATACTTTTAATGCTGAAAGCAGCTCAGTAATAGCTGACATTTATTGAGCATTCACTATAAGCCATGCAATGTACAAAAAAACATGTTATCATACTTCATCCTTTCAAATTTTTGCAAGGTACTTGTGATTCCTCTGTGTATCTTACAAGTGAGAAAACTGGGTCTCAGATTAATAATGTGCCTGAGGTCACATAGCTGGGAAATTTCCAGGGTCCTTGCTCTTAAATATTAATGCTTTACTTTCCCTAGTATTGAATAGACTACACTTGTGGAATAAAAATAAAATTCTAAACCCCCCAATTGGCAGAACAGACCTCCCCTTGACCAAGGAGACCCCCAAAAAACCTTAAAATTAAGTTGTCTGGCCATGACAAGGTGGGAGGTTTGTCATTCCTCATTACACAATCCCTTCCTCACTAACCAAAATTAAACTTTTTTCTCCTAAAAGTTAAACAGAAACTAGTCCTAGAAAACAAAGGGAATACTCACTGTTCTGTTGACATCAACCAAATGCCTGGCAATGCAAGTAGACTTCTCATCACTTTCACAGTTTCAATATAAAAACTGACCAACATTCCTTTCTGATAAGTGACCATAACCACAGACTGGTTCTAGTTGGTCCACACAAGTCGCACACAGGGCACATTTGTGTGCCTCTATTTCACTTTTTGATGTATGGAGTCTAATTTTAAATAATTTTAATGTTTACTCACCACCCTAAAGTGAACATGAGGATGTATGTAACATACATGTTTATCACACATATGCAAGATTCCCCTATGAATATTCATAACTCCTCCTATAATCTATTGAATATGTATGACTAGTTGATCCACCAAGCATAAAACTTCTGAAACACTCTTCCTCCCTCAAAGTGCCTACTTTAGATCTCTGCAGGAGGCTATGCTTCTAGGCTTGCAGATGGTAACCCTTTATAAGAAATAAAGTTCTCCTTGCTACATTTGCAGATTTTGTGATTCTAAGTCAATATACTTTTAAAAATGCATCCATTAGACATTCAAGATAGTTATTTGAGTTTCTCAATGTTGCTTTTTTACAAAAAGATGATAGAGTTAAATAAGGAAGTCATCCAACACTATGAATCCTGAAGCATTATTCACACCATTAAATTGAGTAAGCATTAAAAATCACTGCCTCAATTAAGAATGTGTTAGTTATGTGCTGTTGCATAACAAATTACCCTAAAACTTAGTGGCCGAAAACAATACTAATCATTTTTTCTCACAGTTCCTGTGAATCAGGAATTCAGAAGTGGCTTGGCTATGTAGTTGTGGTTCTGCATCCCTAATGAATTGCAGTCCAATGTCAGTCAAGACTACAGTCATCTGAAGCTTAACTGGGACTGGAGGATCTGCTTCAAGATAACTCACTCACATGGTTGGCTATGTGGGTGCTAGCTGTTGGCAGGAATCTTCCATTTTTCTGAGTCTTTCCACAGAGCTGCTAGAGTATCCATAAGGCATGGCTTTCTCTCAAAGTGAGTATTCCGAGAGATCAAGGTGGAAGCCACAATGATATCCATGATCTATTTTGATATGTCAGGCATGATCACTTCTACCATATTCTCTTGGTCATATAGGTTAGCTATGATTCACTGTAGGTAGAAACTCCATTTAGAGTGTGACTATTGGAAGGCAAGAATCATTGTGGCCAACCTTGAGTCTGATTACCACAAAAGAAAAACCTTGGAAAGCCACTGTGTCTGGGAGGTGAGACTCCCAAGGTATTTTTTGGGTCATCCTCATCAGTGGTAGGGCAGATTCCTGAAAGAGGTAGAGTGTACTGTCTATAGGACTCTTGTTTTGCTGTGTGAGATATGCTAGCTGAATGTGAGAGCAATATTACTCCAGATAGTGAAGAATATTGAAGGCAAATGAAATCAAAAGTATTTTGACCCAGAGTATACGTCTTTGATTTGTTTCTTTTTCCTATTTTTCTTCTTTTCTTTTCTTTTCTTTTTTTTTTTTTTTTTTTGAGTCAGAGTCTCACTCTGTCACCCAGGGTGGTGTGCAATGATCACTGCAGCCTCCACCTGCTGATGCTGGGCTCAGGCAATTCTTCTGCCTTAGCCTTACAAGTAGCTGGAACTACAGGGACACACCACCATGCCTTGCAAATTTTTTGATTTATTGTAGAATCAAGGTCTCGCCAAATTGCCCGGGCTGGTATCTAACCCCCGGGCTCAGGCAGTCCTCTTGCCACAGCCTCCCAAAGTGCTGGCATTGCAGGCATAAACCACCACATCAGTTCTTCTTTGAAGTATTTTGAGATGACTATTCAGAGGGCCCACAGACAGGAGTACTCCTGCAAAACTACTTTTTGGGGAGATTTGCATCTATAGAGAAAATTTTCACTAGTGAAATAAACAGCCAGACTTTCTCTGGGTCTCACCTCTTGTACAAATCTAAGAAGGACAGGCTCATAAGAGAGGGAGATAAAGAGTCTGACACCTTTGGAGGTCATGTTACCCAGTGTAATACCCATGTGACATAGCTGAATTTCAAACCTTGCTTATCTTTAAAAAACAGAAAGGTCTACAGATAGCAGTCACTTTCTTAACCAAACCAGTTAAACTGATGGGATCCAAGATGACTGTCAACTCCACCTCTGGAGAATCTCTAACCTCATCATAATATGCTTTCCTTACTAAATGACATACTCCTCGGCAGCCATGACAGGAAAACATCAGACTGAAAAAGGAGAGAAAGAGGGCATGATCTGAATTCTGGGACATCTCCACCCCTTCCCAAAAGACATGAATGTTCCTTCCTGTGCTTTCAATGTCCAATCACTTAATTAGAGAAACTCTATATTTTTATCCCTTCAGTCCCCACCCGATGAGAAGTTGATTTGTGAAATAAGTTCCCGGTTCTGTTTTATGACCATAAAATTAAAGCCTGTCCTGTTTGATCCCACTTTCAATTTCCTATATTGCCTGTACCATACTGGACAAGAAAGAATCCCATTTGGAGGGCAAAGTCAACTTCTGGAATATTTAACAAGAAATTTTATTTTATTAAGTTTGTTTCTTCGGTAGGTAATGTCAATTCATGGTTCTATATTCCCACTAAGTATAACACCTACAATAACTGTGGAGTTGAATTTTTTCTTTAATATGCAAGAAGTGCTGGATTATGTTTTAAAGTGAGCATAGACTGAAAAGAGACAGCCCATCAAGATTCCAATATATCTGGGGTACACAACCTTCATCTTCCCTCTAAAACTAGAGAAAGTGCCTCTCTCCAAAGAAACTCACAGTTTGTCTTAAAAGAATGATGTTTTTATTGTTTTCACATGTAATGAAAGAGACTTTAATCCACCCAAATGGGATTCTTTCTTGTCCAGTATGGTGCAGCTGATATAGGAAATCAAAAGTGGGATCAAACAGGGTAGGCTTTAATTTTGTAGTCATAAAACAGAGAACTGGGAACATATTTCACAAATCAACTCCTCACTGGGTGGGGTGTGAGGGGATAAAAATATAGAGTATTAAGAAAAAAGTCATGTCAATGGAACACTTGAATGGCTGATTTTTTTTTTTTTTTTTTTGAGTTGGAGTCTAAATCTTTTGCCTAGGTTGGCGTGCAGTAGCACGTTCACAGCCACCACAGCCTCAACCTGCTGGACTCAGGTGATCCTTCCACCTCAGCTTTCCAAGTAGCCGGAACTACAGGCATGCACCACTAAGTCCAGCTAATTTTTTGGTTTATTGTAGAGATGAGGTCTCATCAAGTTGCCCAGGCTGGTCTCAAACCCATGGGCTCAGGCAATCCTCTCACCACAGTCCCCCAAAGTGCTGGGATTATAGACGTGAACCATGAATGGCTGATTTTAAAGGTCATAGAGTCTCTCTCATTGGACTGTCAGTAAGTAGCTAAAAAATGATTTTTAAAAGAAGTATCATTCCTTCATTATCCCACCCCCATTTTCATCTCTCTTTGCTAAACTATAATTTGAGTTTTCTTTACTTTGTACTCTGAGAGGAGCTGGATTGGGTCACCTTAAAATTTCTATCAGTTTTACATTCCTACACTTTTCTAGGTAATAATGGGTAGAAGAATACCCAAAATAGTGTGCAGAAACATGTCATAAATATGATAAAAATTTGTCTTTCGGGGGTGACATATGCATTTTAAAATTCCCATATGTAGATGTCGACTAGAACAGAGGAGGCTTTTCTTCTACCACCTGTCTTGTTTCATGTTTCTCCATGGAGTTTTTGATAAAGTTTTTATCCTTAAAGAATAAGAATGTTCTCTTTCTGAGACTGTACATTCTCCATGCTCAGTTGTTTTCCTTGAGTTTGAAAATCACAGATGACATCACAGCAGTCTTGACAACACTTTTGTCTGAGATTCCCAGGTGTATTTACCTTCAAATGACTATAGATTCTTGTCAAGTTTTTCAGATTGATTTTGCATCTTTTAATTAACCAACAATTCATTACTGATTGAGATTATTAACATAACTCTGTAGCATAATATATTTGTGTGGAAATTACAAAAATTGTCTTCTGAAATAGATTTTGGGGGGAAAATAACTCTAAGTTTAATACATGGTATAGGTTGTCCTCTCACCTTCCTTTATTCCCACAGAAGATCATTTATCAAGGAAATAGAGAAATTATTATTGGATAAAATCATTTAAGAAGTTTTGCCCCCAAAGATTTTCAGAATCAGGATGAAATTTACATGTAATCCTCAATGTACAAAGAACTGATTGCTCAGTTACCCAAATAAAATTCTCTCTTTTGATAAGCACCTGTTAGTCAATGCCTCCCACCGTTTTATTCTTACATGGGATTTATAAGAAAGAAAATAAACTAAATATCTAACAAGGAAAAATCTGCTATTTGGGGAAGGAAGACAAAATTTTATATTAGCAAAAGTTGGGCTAAGGGATAAGGCTGTCAGATAAAAATCAGAATATCTGTTAAATTTGAATTTCATATATATAATGAATAACTTTTAGCATAAGTATGTCCCAAATATTTTACTGTGTGTCCTATTTTTTTAATCAATTAATTTCTTTTTTAACAGAAAGGGTCTTGCTATGTTACTCAGGCTGGTGTCAAACTCCTGGGCTCAAACATTCCTTCTACTCCAGTTTCCCAAAGCCCTGGGGTTATAGACGTGAGTCCCCAAGTCCAACCCTATATTTTCATTTGCAAAATCTGGTAACCCTGCTAAGGAATTTTGAGGATTCTTTATTTTCCTCCACCTGGTTCTAACGATCATGAAGTTACCTAAAGAAGAGTTACAAGAGCATATTGCTTTAGAGGATGACATATGTTTGGCAGAAGAGATAAAATGTCTGCTTTCTAGTCATTTACATGAAAAAATGGCCAAATAAATAGTACCAGGAATGATTTGATAGCACGCATGCAACCTCATAGTAAAGCAGAATAATGGTTTTAAAAGACCAGAAGTTCAGACTTGGAACAAAACCCTGGCCTGGATGCTTCCTAGCTCAGGAATTGTAGGCATGAAACAGTCTAAGTTGCAGTTTTATCATCTGTAAAAATGGGGATCTTCATACTTACATTGCAGTTTTGTGATGAAGATTAAGTAAAATAAAATCTATGAAAGTACTTGACAAATGTCACTGACTCACTAACTGTAGACTTGCCTTCCTTTAACACATAGATGAAAAAGGCTGAGATGCCAGTTCTCAGAGGGAAGGGATACTACTTGCTCCCTAATTCCTTAAATTACCTGTTGCCCTGCTCTAAATTATAAGAGTGAGAAGAGGCATCTTGTCTGAAAAAGTTATGTCGGCAGTAATCACCATATATCTATAAAAAAAGACAAAATTTCTCTCAACTCCCAAAAAATGTATAGACAATGTAGTTTAAATTAGCAGTTGATTCTTCACTGTATTCTATTATTTTCTAATTGTCTTTATGGTGGGTGTTTTCCCCAAAAAACATGTGTTAATTCCTTGAAGGACTATTCCTCAGTTTCTTTTGTGTTTTCCACTATTTAAAACAGTGTACAGCTACCATAAATTTTGAATAAAAATCTGAGACACATAGTCCAACAAACAAAAAGTATTTATGAATTTGTTCATTTGTATATAAAGTCTGATAATATTATATAAATGTAATTTTATTAATTATACTATAAAGTAACAGCCTCTATTGGAAAAAAAGTCTATGCAAACTAGGCAGTCCCACAAAATCACAGTACGAAACTGTGGCATTTACAGTCCCTGGTATAGTACTGGACACTCCATCCTCTAACTTTGACCCAGAAATCGTGGCATTTTGGAATTGAGAGATAATTTTCCAACTCTCAGCTACAAAATGCACTTCTAGGTTAATGGAAAACAGTGACTATTTCACAAAATATTTAAAATCTCAATTCAAAGCAATTTAACAGCAACCAGATAGCCCCTCTTTTTTCCTAATTCCAACAATTTCATTTAAAGATGATACAAACAGCACATAGCAAAAGATATTCAGAATTCTGAGAACCTGATCTATATAACAATACAACACAATAAGAGCATAAAAGAAAAATATTGCTATAAAAAAGTCCAATGAGTTTGATAAATTTCTAATAAAATGGACTTAAATGTCTAAAATTCAATAGAAAGAATTACTGCTTCTCAGAAACAGAAGGGCCTGATCACTAGATCTTACTTTGGAGAAGACTATGAGTCCTAGCTGTGTCGAGGTTAAAAAAAAAATCAAGTCTACCCTTTGCTTGGATTTCTAATTATCTCCCAATTATAGATTTACCTTCCAGTACTGGGAAAAAGGCATCCAGAATATTAATTATGACATCCACCAAGACATTATAACAGTCATGAACATTTACACAATTAATACCATTCCTTTAATATAAATCAAAAACTATTAGATATTACAAGGGAAATTGGCAAATCTAAAACCATGCCAAGAGAATTTAACATAGCTCTCTTAGAAACTATCTAAGACAGTAAGGCACAGAGGATTTGAGGTACATCATAACAAGCTTGAATACATGTTAGCCAAAAAATCCTCAACAATCAAATAGCAGAAATTGTACAAACCAATCTTGGACCATGATGCAATGACTTTATAAAATAGTAAAAAAGGGGGGAACTCTACAAAAATTGAAATTAAAAAATTCTTTCTCAATAACTCAAGTTAAAGAAAGAAATAAAACTTGAAATGAAGAGTATATTGCCCTCAAAATAGTGGAATGCTGTAGTAATTAATGCAGAAAAACATATCTTGAAGGAAAAGGGTAGAAACAGAAACAAATAGAGATATATACCAGAATTTAGTGTTTGTTAAGATGAACTGTTGAGTCACCAGTTCATAATTTATAATTCCAAATGGCTATTCATTTGGAAAAGAAAATAAAACTGTAGCTTCTTTTTATACTATAAGTGAAAATGAGGTGTATCTAGATTAAAAAGTTATTTTTAACTATAATAAGATTTAGAGAAAATTTAGGAGACATGGCTTATAATATCACAAAAGGAATGATCTTTTTTAAGAAAAGCTACAAATTCCTGAAGTCACAAAGAAAAGGATTTGACTACATAAAAATGTAAAACCCCAACATGAAAAACAATTGTCTGGGGAAAACTACTGTTTGCAACATAAAAAGAACAATTGAATTCTACTCAGGATATGTAAAGAGTCTCTATGAATACATAGTTACCTATGGTGAGAGACTGAATATGCATACGGGAATGGTCAGACCACGAATAAAAATAGAACACTGACCCACAACCTGCAGCAACCAGGCTAAACACCTAAACAACACCCTTATGGAAATTGCTCCAAAACATCCATTACTTGATTACTAATTGATAGCCTCCCTGATCTGTGCTCCCACTCCAACTGAGTATCTACCAGAGAAAGCCAAATATGCTTTCCTAGCCAATTACACAGGATGCTGTGTTTCTAGTTAGCAGCCTACACTTCCCCCATGCCAACAGTCTCCCATCAGGGTATACCTGAAAGTCTTTCATTTTCCCCACTATAAAGCTTTCCACCCCTCTACCTGCCTTTGAGTCTCTTCCAAATGCAAATGATGATGGCTACCCCCTTGCTACAGCAACCTCTGAATAAGTAGCCATCACTTGTTCTTGCTTGAGTAGTCTATTTATTTCCAGAATATTCTATGTATGTGAATGTATAGAACAAGGACCAGGAAGGCACAGCCCTGATTGCTCACACTATTCAGAATGGGGGAAGATGGTCACAGAGATCAGTGGGGGTTTCCTTTTATTTCCTAATCATAACTGCATTATTTGAAAAGGGTCACAGGTCCTTCTGCTGTTATACTCTTCCCTTTTCCCCCACTGATACCGAGATAATAGTTCTAGTGACACTTCAGAGGGTCCCATCAGGAGTATAGTAAATGTGAAGATAACCTGAAACTGTAGATTAGGCCATAAGGTAAGATCTTAGCGTTGTTCTCTCTGTGTGACTTAGTGGTATAAAAAGCCCACGAGTAGCATGTAAATGTCTCACTACACTCACTTCTTTGTCATTTTACGCTGTCTGAAGCAGGCAATGAGCTGAAATAGTCAGTGCCTATTTTAAAATCGAAGTAACTGAGGAAAGGTTAATAACAAAGAGCCATACCGAGTCGTATTTAACCCGTGGTTTTGTTCTGGTTTTGTTTTTGTGTGTTTTCAGTTAGAATTCTCACTGACTAGGAACAGCCATAATCAGTGAACTGAAAACATCTAGAGACAGAAGTCCCTAAGATGCTTCTGCAAAATACAGTGACAAGGACAAGGAAGCAGTCAGGCCTATGAGTTAGAGAGAGTCTCAGGCCAAGGGAAAGCCCAATAACTCCCAGAATGATTTTGTTTGGGGAATGCAGTACATAAACACTGTAATGAGTTCACAGCACAGGCTATTGTGCTTTCTTAGTGTCAGTTTCAAGTAATCAGTATCTGCAAGGATTCTCAGAAGTCTAGAAAGGTCAAGGCCACTTTTGATTATTGAAAAAGAAAGAAATGCCAAAATTGGGATGCGGTTTTAGATCAACATTTTCAATATTCTGTCCCAACTATGTTCTTCTGAGACTGCCTAAATAACATTATCTGGAGGAAGCCTTAACCAAGGTAGAGAAGAGGGCAAAAGATTCCTGAGGTTGAGGGTCCACCCAATTAAAAGCAGGACTGAACTAGCCTGTGCAACATAGTGAGACTCCATTTCTAAAAAAATAGAAAGAAAAAAAACTAGTCAGGCGTGGTGGCATGTGCCTGTCATCTCAGCTACTCAGGAGACTGAGAAGGGAGGATTGCTTGAGGTCAGAAGTTTGAGGTTACAGTGAGCTGTGCTTGTGTCACTGCACTCAAGGTTGGGCAACAGAGTAAGACCAACAGAACAGATCAGTACATGTTATTATATTTCAGAGTTATTTTTTTTCAACTTGCTCCTCTAACTATGATAGATTTCCTTGTTTGTAAGGATGAATCAACTTTACTTAACTTTTGGGATACTGGTAAAAATAAGGTTGACATTGTTTCATGATATTTACTTGTTTATTTTTACAGTATGCTTTCTTCAGTTCACTATCCACAACTGATATCAGCTTCTAGACAGCCCTTATCCAAACATACTGGTGTCACTTTGCTAAGCAACAAAGTCAACTAGAATTTTGTCTGAATCTTCTTTCAATTTTACATTTTAAAAAATTATTTTAGCCGGGCTCGGTGGCTCAGCTTGTAATCCCGCGCCTTTGGGAGGCTGAGGTGAGTGGATTGCCTGAGCCCGCGGGTTCGAGACCACCTGGGCAGCGAGACCTCATCTCTACAATAAATCAAAAATGAGCCGGGCGTGGTAGCGTGCACCTGTAATTACTCGGAAGGCTGAGGCGGAAGGGTCACCGGAGCCCAGCAGGCGAGACGACGGTGGCCGGGAGCGGCCACTGCACTCCAGTCTGGGTAACGGAGTGAGACTCCAACTCAAAAACAAACAAACAAACAATAGCAAAACAAACAAACAAAAATTATTTTAAAACATTATAACTAAATTTCAATTGCTTCAACCTCTATTCCAGTTTTCAAGCAATTTTTACTCAGTTCAGACAATTTTTTCTGAGTAGAAATGTTAGATAACATATTTTAATTCCAAAATATCACAGATATCAGTAACAAAAATTAATAGGAAATGACTATAAATCCTCGGAAGATAAACTCAAAGTAATTTATTTCCTATAGAATTTCTGTGAGTTTCAGTTAGTAATTTATGAAGATACTTTCCTGCACCAGGACATTGTGGCTTAGTGAATAATAAACGAGTAGCAAAAATATTGAAAAGTAGATTACAAAATAGTGCAGAATAGAACTTTTAGGATCTTTCCAAATAAAGGTGACTTGGAGAAGTTATGGCATCCTTCTATGAAGACCAGAGACTATAATTCTTCTCTTGTTAGTGTGCCTACAAATATGCAAATATGTATCTGTTCATTTTTAATTTCAGTAGCTTTAAGGGAACAAATGTTTTTTGGTTAAATGGATGCATTGCCTAGTGGTGAAGAAGTCTGAGCTTTAAGTGCACCTGTCACCCCCATTAGTGTACACTGTACCTAATGGGTGATTTTTTATCTTCCCTTCTGAGTCCCTAATGTCCATTATGCCAAGGCCTAGAAAGTCTAGAAAGTCCAAGGCCTCTTTTGTTTATTGAAAAAGAAAAAAATGCCAAAATTGGGATGCGGTATTAGATCAACATTTTCAGTGTTCTGTCCCAACTATGTTCTTCTGAGACTGCCTAAATAACATTATCTGGAGGAAGCCTTACATGGAAGCCAGTTTATATGCCTTTTCAGACCCTTAGCTTAGCCCACACTTTAAGTGAGAACATGCAGTATTTGGTTTTCCATTCCTGCATTACTTTACTTAGAATGGTGATCTCCAATTCCATCCAAGTCGCTGCAAAAGACATCAATATACAAATATTTGATGAATTAATTATGATAGTTTATAAGGTGACTTTTGATTTAGATATAACTAAAGGCTATATCTAAAAGGAGAAATTTCCTTGGGGTTGCTTCTAACTGAAAGCATACTGATGGAGTTTGGGATAATTTTTGATTTGACAGATATTATTACCGACAAAGTCAGCTTTGCCCCCGCCAAAATGGGGTTCTTTTCTGTCCAGTGTCATGAAGTCAATATACAAAACCAAAAGTGGGGGTCAGGTAAGGCAGGCTTTAAATTCTATGCCTATAAAATGGAGGAGCAGAAACTTGGTTCCCAAATCAACCTGTCACTGGGTGTGAATTAAAAAAATTTTTTTGGCCGGGCTTGGTGGCTCAGCCTGTAATCCCGTACTTTGGAAGGCCGAGGTGAGTGGATTGCGTGAGCCCGCGGGTTCGAGACCCGTCTGGGCAACTTGGCGAGACCTCATCTCTACAATAAATCAAAAAATTAACCAGGCGTGGTAGCACACACCTGTAATTCCAGCTACTTGGAAGGGTGAGGTGGAAGGATCGCCAGAGTCCAGCAGGTCGAGGCTGCGGTGGCCAGGAGCAGCCACTGCACTCCAGTCTGGGTGACAGAGTGAGACTCCAACTCAAAAACAAACAAACAAAAACCCAAAAATTGTTATGGGGTTGACTATTAAAAGCAAGAGCATGAATACCTACGTTTTTTCTGGGGAGGCAGAGATATTTTGGAACCCGGATCACGTTTCTTCTCTCTTTTTTTTGGCCCAACATTTCCTGTCATGGTTGATGAGGGCTGTGCCATTTAGTATGGAAAGCTAATTAAAAGGAGGTTGGTTCTTCAGAGGTGGAGTGGGCTGCCATCCTTGGTCTCACTGGCTTAGGTTCTATTCAAAGCAGAAATTTCCGTCTGCAGGTCTTTCCATGTCTTACAAATAAGCAGAGTTAGTTGGGAGTAGAAATTCAGCTCTGCCATGCAGGCATTACACTGGGTAACAATATTTCTGGCTTATATTAATCCACACTTGTTATTGGTCAAAAAATGATCTCTCCAGGCAACCCCCCTCGGGTCCCCTCCCACTGTGGG
This sequence comes from Carlito syrichta, assembly GCF_000164805.1. Lineage (NCBI taxonomy): Eukaryota > Metazoa > Chordata > Mammalia > Primates > Tarsiidae > Carlito > Carlito syrichta. The sequence continues at coordinate 335,042 of NW_007252235.1, read as the reverse complement.
AGATTTTCTGTCCTCTTAATAAATCCTGCTTTCAAAAAAAAAAAGACTTCTCCGAGATAAACATTGACATTAGTAATTAAAAATGTTCACCCTTTTTTCCTCCAGCCCAGACAAGGCTCAAATTTACTGCTATAACTTCTGCTTCAGAGGCCTTTCCATGTTCCATGCTTCCCAAGAGAAAATAAGGCCTTTCCCCGGGAACAGATCTGAGGATAATGGCCTCTTATTTCATGCCATTTATTTTTATATCATCCACATAAATATCCTTCCAATAAAGGAGAAAAACTAATCCCTGTGCATCAAAGTAATCATCATTTTAATTTCTTTATGAAACAGTAAGTTCTTTCAAACTCTAAATTATTGTTTCCTCTCAAACACATAGCAAGTCATAAAAAGAGGATGTTGTGGGGGCCAAGTCCCTTGGCTCCCTAAAGGTTAACTGAAAAATCACTGAGATGAGGCATACTGATTAATAGGAGAGAAGGCATGCTAATTTATTTAACCTGTATATATGGAAGTCTTCAGAATGAAGACCCAACCAAACCAATAAGGTACAGAAGCTTATGTACCATCTTGAGATCATAGAAAAAATACAGATTTAAGCATGGCCAAACACAGGTTTTGGTGGCAAGACAGGTTATAGGAGGGAGAAAGTAAGAGGCTTGGCCAGCAAAGGTGGCCTTATTATATAGACAACGCCTTACAGGTCGTAGCCCTCAGAGAGAACAGATGGTAGATGTTTCTTTTCAGACTTAAAAGGTGTCAAACTCTATTAAACTCTCCTAGATCCCAAAAAGGCCTAGAAAGGGAAGGCCTGACAACATTAGTGCAGATTTTCTATAGATACAAATTTCCCCCACAAAAAAATAAAATTAAAAAATATCTTCAGGCTACCTCAGTGTGCTGGCCCTCCAGCAGCCATTACAAAATAGTATATAAAAGAAATATATTTGGGGGCAAAATATTTTTATTTCTTTCAATTTATGGGTTAAATTCATATGCTGAAGGCCTAACCCATAATAGCTCAGAATGTGGCTGTATTTGGAAACAATGGGTTTTAAAGAGCAAATTAAGTTAAAATGAAGTTATTAGGTTAGGCCCTAATCCCATAGGACTGGTGTCATTTAAGAAGAGGGAATTGGGACACAGGTAAGTTACCAAGGAAAGACCAGGGAGGAGATGATAGCTGTCTGCAACCCAAGGGGAGAGGTCTCAGAAGAAACCAACCCTGCTGACATCTTGATCTCAGACTGTTAGCCTTCACAATTGTGAGAATATAAGTTTAATTCTTTAAGCACCATATCTGTGGTACTTTGCTATGGCAGCCTAGAAAACTAGTACAGAGAATGAAACCTAGATTTACTGCCCAGCTCTGCAATTTACTTGGACAAGTGACTTAAACTCTGGAAATTTCACGATGTATAACTCCAAAATGTAAATAATACTTTCATTAAAAACTTTAGATAGTTTCATGCTTTTAAATTCTGTCTCTGTATTACTGACTCCAAATGTCTATCTCCTGCCTTTTCACTAAATCTATGCTTATAGACACGTACCCCTTCACATCTTCACTAGGAAGTCTAGAGGTTATCACAGATCAAACATGGCCCAACCAGAACTCCTGGTATTTCCCAACAAAAATTCAATTCTCCTCAGTGAGTGGCAGCTCTTAACATTCTAGTTACTCAGGTCAAATATCTTAGAGTTATGCCTAACTGCTCTTTTTTCCTCAAGAGGACTTAAATCTGACTTTATTTCCTCTGTCTTGCCAAATTCCTAAGCAAGGGGCCTAAACAGTCAAGCCCTCCAAAGTCTCATCAGATGGGTTTTTATTAACCCTATGTAATGTAGCTTATTTTCCAGTCTGACTCTGGCATAAGATCACATAACAGATAAAAAAAGAAAAAAGGCCAGGCACAGTGGCTCAAGCCTATAATCCTAGCACTTTGGGAGGCTAAGGTGAGGGGATTGCCTGAGCCTGTGGGCTCAAGAACAGCTTGGGTAACTTGGCAAGATCTCATCTCTGTAATACATTAAAAAAAAAAAAATTAGCCAGGTGTGGTCGTCTACACCTGTAGTTCTGGCTACTTGGAAGGCTGAGGCAAAAGGATCACTGGAGCCCAGCAGGTCAATGCTCTATTTTCTAGGTCTATTTTCTCTAAGGGTTGTCATCTAGGAGACATCATCTATACATCAAAACCATGGCTTCCTCAAGACCTCCCTTCCTAATCTCAGCTCACATTTCCTTTACTGAATTTTAAATTCTTTAAACAGAGCTTAACTCTTTCTACCAATTGTCAATCAGAAAAATTTTGAATTCACCTATTGCCTACAAGCCCCTACTTAGAGATTTCTTACTTTGTTGGGCCAAACCAATGTGGATCTCACATGTATTGATCTATGGTTTGCCTGTAATTTCTGTCACCCTAAAAATGTGTAAAGCCAAGCTGTAATTCAACCATTTGGGGCACATGTTCTTAGGACCTCTTGGAGTTGTGCCACAGGCCTAGGTCACTCACATTTGGCTCAGAGTGAACCTTTCAAAATAGTTTACAGATATGGTACTTTATAATTTTACAAAATAGTCAACATTCACATCAAATTCATAACCAATACCTGCCAACTCTATATCCAAAACATATCCAAGTTCGTGAATCGACAGATCAATGGAATTTAACACAGAGCACATAAATCTGCCTACTGTATATGACAATTGAGTATTTGACAAAGGTTATCTCAAATCACTGAGGCAAAGATAGTCTTTTTAAAAATGGTGCCAGGACACCTGGATAACCAACTGACAAAAATTAAATTAAATTCATTCCTTACAGTATACACAAGCATTAGCTTCAAATGGACACAAGGTTAAATGTAAAAATAAAGCAATAAAGTACTAAAAAATATGGTTCACTTTCTCTTTAATGCCAATTTTCAATGTGGGGAAATGCTTTCTAACTGTGATTCAAAATCCAGAGGAATAAAAAGAATGATAAATAAATATGATTACATGAAAATAAATCTTTTGCATGACAAAAAACACTATAAACAAATCAAGACAAATGACAAACTTTGAGACAATATTCACAATACAGATCTCAGATAAAGGGCTAATATCCTTAATATGTAATGAAATTATTTTAAATGAGAGGGAAAAAATCCTGTAGTAAAGCAGAAAGAGACATGAACAAATGATTCACAATAAAAGGATCTAAAAATGTCTCTTAAATATGTGAAAAGATGTTCCATCTCATAATAAGTGGAGTGCAAATAGAAAAATACACTGAAGTACCATTTCTCATGCTTCAGATTGGTAAAAATTCAAAAGCCTAATCATATAATCTCTTGATGAGGCCATGGAAAAACAGGTGTTTTCTTATATTTCTGCTGGAAATAGAAATAATAGCACTCCTTTGAGGGGAATTTGGCAATATCTAACAAAATTACACATAGATTGACTATTGACCCAGTTGTCCCACTTCTAGAGATTTATCCTGAATTTATATCAACCAGTACAGAAATACATATGAACAAAAGTATTCATCTGCAGCATTGTTTATACATGTGAAACATTGGAAACTTTCTAAATGTTCAAACATAGATTTGTTGACTAAACTATTGTATTACACACAATGGAATACTATATAGCTGTAACAAAAAATGAGAAAGATATCCAGGATCTAATACATAATGATATCCAGAATATATTGTTAAGTTAAAAACAGCAGAGTACAAAAGAGCATATTTAGAATGCCAAAAATTGCATTAAAAAGAAGAGAAAATAAGAAAACGTGCATCTGTTTTCTTATCATTACAAAAAAATCGAACAAAACCAAACACACAATAAACCCAGAAAATAATAAAGTTGGCCAATGAGAATACTAATTCTAGAAGAGATGTTTTTCTGGGTACATTATTTGTAAATGACATACACAGAGAATTTTGACCATTAGACACATGATAGTTGCCTACCTATTAAAAAATAAAATTAAATCAGCAAGGATGAGGAGAAAAGTGGAAACAGAGCAAACAAACAAATGTCAAACGAGTACCTTGGTCACACAGAAGGAAAGGAAGGGAGGGAGGAAGGAAGAAATAGGATTGTCAGAATAGTAAGAAAAAAATGCAGGACACTCGGTTAAATTTTAATTTTAAATAAATAATAAATGTTTTAAGTATCAGTATGTTCCATGCCATACAGCCCCACCCACCACCCCCTCTCCTCCTTATCTCTATGGCCTCATCTTGTACTACTCACTCAGCTCCCACCACATGGACTGTCCTATATGGTAGCAATGTCAAGCAGCCTCCACCCCAGGGCTTTGCATATATGTATAGAGTTCTTCCTCCTCACTTCTTTAGATTTCTAGTCAGAGTTCACCATAATTAAGTGGTCTTCTTGCCTGCCTGTCACAGTCCTTTTTCCTTTTACTCTGATAGAATATTGTTTTCTTCATAATTTACTGGAAGATGTACATATACATATATATGCACATTGTGTGTGTGTGTGTGTGCGTGTGTGTGTGTGCATGTCACATAGTAAGTATCTAATGACTATTTGATGAAGGAAGGAATAGTATTGGTTGTGCAAGTTGAATGAGTAGAGCTGTAAAACCCCTGACACTCAGCAAATGCTAGTTCCCATTCCTTACTCAACCTTCATTGCATAAAGGGCCTTCCTCTTTAAAACCTAGAACCTGAAAACCAGTCAAGGAATTCAGCAAAATAGTGCAAAGAGTGGTGCTTTGCCTGTAGCTCTCTGTCACTAATCAACTCTGCTTCAAGGGCCTTGAGGAGCTATTTTTCTTCCAGCTGCAGCTCTTCCATTTAAAATGGTAATCCCAGGTCTCATTTTGTATTTTATCCTGTACAAGGATGTGAAGGTCACCTACTTTGCAAACTTTTCACTTCATGTGAAATGCATTTAGAGGCAGCAACTAATGCAATCTAAAAGTGAAGATGAATTGAAGTTATTTATATTCAGTAGAAATATGTTGGAGAAGTAAGGTAAGAAAAATGTGTTTTCACAACAGAAATGCTTTATACACGGTTAAGGAAAACCCATTGGCCACAAACCGCCAACTAGGATTATGGTCTCTCTTCTTTCCAGAAATGGCTGGGCCAGCCCACAAACAAATGGAGAATTATATATGTACCCGGCCTCGAAGTGCTACCCAATGGAAAAATAAGAATTTGATTCATTAGGTAGGCTTATTTTACAGGTTAGTTTTGTTTTAGTTTGAATTACAGGATAAAGAGGAAGCATCTTAATCTTTTCTGGGCTTAAACTTTTAAATGGAGTCATTTGGCCCTTTTCTAAATGATAGTCAGCTCATCTGCAAATGGAAACTTCCTCATCCATTGGTCAAAACTTTACCTTCCCTATTAATGTCCTTTTCTCTGACCAAAGAGAGTCCCTTTAGAACTGCTTGAAGCTTTCGCCTGTTGGACATAATCTTGATATTATTCCAAAATAAAAATCGTCCTTATAAGTTCTTTTTTTTCCTCACAAATGATCAAGAAAAAGTACTAATATCTTGTTGCTTTGGATACATGTATTTAGCTTATGTTGACACCCTTGATGCAATTATCCATCAGCTGAAATTTAACAACAACTGTTTATAAGCAGTTCAACAGACGCCAGAGAAATTGCATGAACAGTGAAGGGTTGAACCACCTCAGCCTCTTTTAAAAAACATTATTTGCATTAATAGTCTGGGTTACCCAGTATCATTATTCCAAAAGTTATTATAAATCTACCAAAAATTAGTTTAACAAAAATTTGAACCATGTTCTTTATGAGTCAGTGACTTAACTTTTCATACTGTAGTATTTGAAGATGTTTAGGCAATTAATTTGAAATGTGCTCATGTGCTCTTTCTGACTCAAAATAAAATAGATTTTTGTATCATTTAATAACACAATGTTTTTCACACTGCTGGTCATGAAGTCTCGTTAGTGGTTCATAATAAACATTTTCTTAATGAAATTGAATAGAATAGGAAATATTATAGTTATAAGAAGGAAAAGCATTTTTCATGAAACTTTTGCTTCAAAAATGAGTAAATATGAATTTATAGTATGTATATGTGTTAGGATGAACTATAAGATGTAATTCTTAATGTGATCACAGTAAAAAGTTGTGGAAGTCATTGATGTAATTAATATTTGCACTTTTTAAGCAATTGGCAGGTACCCATAATAATGGATAAAATTGAATTATTAAGTTAACTGAAAAAGAAACACCAATATTCATGTGAACTAATTTCAAGATGAGCATTCAAAAATATTAGTGTTTCTCAAGAAAAATGTGTACTTTACTACAAAGAAAAATCATTAACTTGCTATATAAGCTGAAGGATAAAAAACAAACAAATATACACAAAATAAAACTGTCTTATCTACCTTAAATACAATATTAAATTAGGATTTGGGGTGACTTGGCTTTGTTGGCATTTGGATGACAAATTTGGAAGCTTTTCTATTAAAATGAAATGAAGACATAATTACTGAGATTTAAAAAATTTTTAAAGAGGCCTTTCCAGGCCTTATTTCATTATGACAACAATCGTGATGAACCATCAGTGAGCAAATGACATCTTTGGCATCTTAATGGGTGATGTCAAAAATGGGAACTTAATGGATGCTGTCCTGATCTCAACCCTTGTTCTGGAACCTTTAGTGGCTGCCTGTGTTATGATTCTGCAGAGAATCAGGCTATGGAGGGACAGCAGCTCAGATGTCCTATAAAAGTCCACAGCAGAATGAGATTCCAGCTTGAAGGCTGCTCTGGGATTGGATAAAAGACCTAGGAAGTTGCACATGTAGATTTTCCCTTGGGTACTCTGGGGGCAATGATGGCTGAGAGTGATCCTTAAGATCCACTGAAATGACCGTCAAACTTCTGAAACAAACTTGCATATTAGGGGGTCATCCCTTGTGCAAGTCTGGGATATATAGTGACATGACTACAGCTATTTAGACTACTTTGCCCTCTGCTAACTAGTGTGCTATATTAATTGCTATTTGCCAACGTCTTAAGAATTCATTTGTCCCTGTCTCTCTCCAAATAACTCTTTTTTGAATGCCCCTCCCTTTTCTGTACAGAAAATTAGCATAGAATATAGCATCTGAGTAAGAACTGAAAGTTGACAAAAGCACCTGCATCTTGATTTAATGCTTTTTAAAACGTTGTGCTGTAAAAATTAATCTAGTTCGTCTATAAGAATATTTGAAATTCATTGACCAGCCTCTAAAAACCATCACAAGTCATTTTAAAATGGCGCAGACTATAAATGGAAAATGGAAAATGGAAAATGGAAAATGGAAAATGTTTTTACTGGGAAGAAGTCCAAAAAAGTAAAGCACTTCTAAAATTTATATCACATCATCTAGATCTTCCTGCCCTCGTTTTCTCTTGCAAACAGTGGTACAAGTTTAAAAGCTAAGTTCCTAAGTCCAAACTCTATAAATAACCCTTCACCAAAGACCCCTGTAAGATAAGGTGGCATAAATATTGGAATTATAACAGTGGTTCCAGTTTAAACTTTCACACTATCTTTTCATACCTCTTTCCTCATATTTGAGAATAGAGTCTGCTAACTCTAGGACATTCTATTGTTTTGGTATTCAAAAGAAAGCCCAGATTAAAAAAAAAAAAAGTTTTAGGAGCTATAGAGCATTTGTTTTCTGTGGTAAACCAAAGAAGTACACATGCTAATCTCCAGAACCTGTGACTATGTTACTCTATAAAGCATAAAAGGACTTTGCAGGTGTGATTAAATTAAGAATGCTGAGATGGAGAGATTGTCCTAAATTATCTGGGCTGACCCTGATAATCACCAGGGTCCTTACAGAAGGAATGCAGAGTCAGAGTCAGAGAGACAATATAAAAACAAAAGCAGGAGTCAGAGAAGGAAGAAGATGCTTCAGAGCTGGCCCTGGAGATGAGGAAAGGGGCCATGAGTCAAAGAATGAAGGCAGTATTAAGAAGCTGGAAAAGGTAGGAAACAGATTCTCCCTTTCAAGCCTCCAAAAGGAGATAGCCTGGCCAGCACATTGAGTTTAGCCTAGTGAGGCTGATTTCTGACTTCTGAAATCCTTTTGAAGTAAGAAAATAAATCTCTATTGTTTTAACCACTATGTTTGTGGTAATTTACTACAGCAGCAATAAGAAAATACTTACCAAGCTCCTTTAAAAATGAAGGAAAATAAAGAGGGGAGCCCTTTGTATCACTTAGGGGTGAGTGTGTTTGATTCTTAGAATAGCTACAGGGTCCCACTCTCATCCAACCAAAACAACCTTTACCTGAGCCCTCTCTCCCCCATTGTATTCATTAGATTCTTTATACTCATTTGATAGCAAAAAAAATGAAGGTCAAAAATTTCCTTACTTTCTCAAATAATCTGAAAAATTCCATGATGGAAAAACATTTTGACACAACACCTCAGACATAAGAGAACACACTTTTAAAGAGATAAAAATAAGAATATATAACTAACTGGTATTACACTAATTAGAATATATGTAAACTATGGAAGCTTTATTAATAAATCCGGTTTCCATGAATACTATCTTAATTTCTGGAATTCCTCATACTTATTTTCACTTACCTTGGTCTATATAGAAGTTTCAAAGCCAGAAAAAAAAAAAAGAGGAATGAACTCATTTTCTTTATCTTTTTTCCTATTTACACCTCTATTATATTACCAGATTATTTTTCACATTGTTTGTATATTTTGCTATTTACTTTGAACTAGCTCAGGTGACTCAATTGAAGTCCAAATCAATCTCATTTCAGCAAACAAGGTAATTTAATTATTTCAAATTGAAACTTGGTAAGAAAAAATTTATTATTAAAACTTCAAGAAAGAAATGCATGCTATTAGAAAGAAACTTTATTCTCTAAACTTTTCTCTTTTTTTTTTTTAGTTTGTTCTTGCTCTGTTACCCAGGCTGGAGAGCAGTGACACGATCACGGCTTACTCCAGCCTAAACCTCCTGGGCTCTGGTGACCCTTCCATATCAGCATCCCAAGTAGCTGGGACTACAGGCCTGCACCACCACACCCAAATTTTGACTTTTTTGTAGCAACGAGGTCTCACTATGTTGCCCAACCTTGTCTCAAACTCCTGGGCTCAAGTAAGCCTCTTGCCTCGGCCTCCCAAGGTACTGGGTTTACAAGAGTGAGCCATCATGCCCAGCTATTCTTTCTTATTTTAGAATTTATCACCAAATAAGTAACTAAATCTTAGTATCTTATGCCAGTGGTTCTTCAAGCTATGAAGGATAAAATATAAATGTCAAATCGTTTTGATCATCTATTAACATTGGACTTTCAATGTAGCAAAAAAATAAGGAAAGTGAAAGTCAAATTCTCTGCAGTTTGATATTCCTGCAATAATCTCAGTGAAGCAGATATATTTCTTCAGGTTCAGTGAAAGTACTTGAAAAACATAAAGAAAAATCCTAAAAGCCAAATTTGCATAAGACTTAAAATATGAAAATTTGAATCATAAAATTCAAGAGCTTGCAGGAAAACCTAGGAGGTTATTACTTCATTTTTCTTGTCTGTAAGTTACTCTTTTACAAGTGAGATTTGACCCAGAGTGAAATACAGCCTGAGGTCCAGAGAGTTCACACAAGAAAATGCTCACCCTAAACATTTGCAAATACAAAAGGGCCACACAGCAAGCTGGCAGTGAAACAAGAAACAACCTCTCAGAGAAAGGTCAAGAGATGATGTGAAGTGAAAAATCTCTGGAGAACTGTCATTGGCTAAAAGGGAAAGTGACAAAAGTGACAAATTTCAGAGAGTCCGAGAACAAAGAATGAGGGTTGAAAAACATAGAATAAAAAATAATAATAATAAAAAAGAAAAACATAGAATAGAACCACCTACCTTCTTCCTTTGAGAGATTACTCAAGGTTATTTCCCAGGCATCCCTTAGGAATCATCCCCCAGAAAGGGAAACGTTGTCCTCAGATCGTTGCAAACTGGGAAGAGGTGCTTCCAGAAAGAAGGCAAAGTTGGGAGCACAGAGATCTGGGTTCTCTGAGCTGGCAGCCCATGGCCCCAACCTTATCACTCAAGCTCCTTGAGGACTTTTTCTTTCAATATTGAAAATAAACCTGCCTCATAATGATCTCCTGAGCAACAATGACCAAGCTTAAATTTGCACACTCTGTGCACAGATATAGACACACCACACACACACACACACACAGTAAAGAGGTACTGAGTCACTTGCCAATTGGTAGCTGTTTGCCATGCCCTTAGAGACCTTTATTTCTCAAGCTTGGGGATCATAGGGACCACTACTTCTTTGCCACAGAGCCCACAACCTGCAGGGCTGAGACTCACTTCAGCACTGATGATAGAAAAATCATGTAAGGCATATTGTTCATTTTAAATTTTTGAGCAGCTACATTTTTTTAAAAAAGAAAAAGAAACCAGTGAAATTAATATAAATAACACACCTCATTTAACACAGTATATCAAAAAATATTTCAACATGTAATTGTCAAAATATGGTACATATTTTATTTGACACACCATATCTGAATTTGGCTAGCCACATCTCAAGTGCCTCATAACCCCATGAGGGTAATAGCTCCTTAATAGCACAGTTCTAAGAAATGAAGAGACACTGAAGGTTTGAGGGAGACGGAACAGGTTCAAGTGTTACTCTAGATGAGCACTCTGATGGCCATGAGCAGCGACTGAAGAGCAAGGGTGGATGCAAAGCCCTAGGAGTGCCTGTTGTAGGAGTCCATGTGAGAGATGTTACAGATCAGGGCTGCAGCAACAACAGTGAAGAAGGACTTGAAAATGTCCAAGAGATGGAATCAACAGGACTTGGTGATTAGATGATGGTAGTAGAGAGAGAGGGAATAGTTTGAGATGATTCCCAGATTTTTAGCTACATGATCAAGTCAATAATAATGCAATTACCAAGACAAGGAAGCCTGAAAATAAAGTTAGTCAGGGAAAGAGGAAATGAACAGCAAGGAGTAATTAATTTCTGCACATGTTGAACGTGAGTGACCTGTGTGGAATCCACATAGAGATGTCTAACGGGCATTCAGCTATGGGGTTCTAAACTTGAGGTAAAAGTTTGAATTTAAATATTTAGGCATATCAATTTCGAAGTCTCCCATAAACATTATGTATACATAAGAAACCCTCAGAAGAACCATGAGCCAAACAATAGGTGGAGGAAGAATAGTCCTGAGAGGAATTTACATTTTGGTGATAACCAGGGACACTGGGTTAAGTTGTGTGTGAGTTTATAATGGAACCTAGGTATCATTGGACATCCCTGGCAGGGATTCTTCTCTCCCCTTTCATTCTTACTCTTTTATTTTGTCCCTTTCCATTTTTCCTCTTAAATTAGGATTGAAAGGTACTAAGGGAAGCATCCAAAACATTTATTAGCACCATTAATAATATTCAGCAATTTGAAAAGTTCCCAAGATGTACCCTTTATTATGCTTTTAAGCTAGTCAGAGAGTCCCTGACTTGGGGGCATACAGGTATTGAACTGAGAAAAGTTCTGAAAGTGTTCAAATAAATATGCATAACTGTCTGCCAACTAGTTACTCTCCTCAATAAGATAAATAGATGAAAAGTTTCTCTTTATAGAGTAAAATAAATATGTGTCTAACAATAAAAATTCTTTGCTTTTAATATTTCCAAATTTGAGACATAGTTTAAAAGAGTCAGATATTAATCATTTAACTGCTTTGAGATAACTTCGTATCTTTGAGGTTTTAATCACTTCTTTTAAAAGTTATTTTTAGAGACGTTCACTTTTGAGGAAAGCATTAGAATACAATGTCATTCTGTAACAGCAGTTTTCCATCAAATGCTTTCTTCTTTAAGTTGTGAAAACAACATTGATTATACTGCCAAGCACTGTTTAAAAAAATGTTCTGCATCATAAAAGGATTTGGAGACCCACTTATTATCATCTAAATTGTATATTTGATAGCAACATATTGCAAACTAAATAGCCATTCCTATCTAAACCAAGAGATACTGTAATAAAACAATTCAGAAGCTTTTTTGAAAAGCATGATTTGGTGGATTTTTAATCTAAAACAAATCTTTTTGTACCCTCTAGCAAATGCTGATTACGAACTTGCCTCCATAGTTTAGTCCACAATGTTTGGTAATCTCTGTCACTTAGAATGGCATTGAAAGAGATTAGACAGAAAGACAGGGATGCTAAAAGTGTCTGGATTCCATCACCAAAGAGGAAAACTCAGGCATCATAGCTGGTTTTTGTTTCACGTTTTATTTCATAGAGGTAGTTGTGCTTTCCTTCTGGGAAATATACAAACTTCAGAGAGACAAATCTACTAACATTGATCAAACTAACCCAAAAGTCTGTCCAAGAGGTAAGATCAAAGTTAATGCCAGTTTTGAAGCTGAATTTGAGGTAAAAATTCCCATGATGGTGACCACATTTCTTCAACTATGTAAGAATAAGGAAATCAACAGTATTTCTATGGTCCAAAATTAAGGCTCAAAACATCTTTCCTAACACCACCACAAAAAAGATTAACAACTGAGCATTGTGCATTATGATATGAAAAATGTCAACTGATAATGAATCAACACTAATGTGGAATCTATTCAACTGGCTTTTGTGACACAAGAATAACTTTGTTCAGTTGATGTCTCCTATATTTTCGTGCAGGATATTTATTAGATAATAGTAATGCTGAGTTTGATATCTAGGTCTAGTATCTTATAACTAATTAAATATTCCGGGCCGACCTTACACATCAAGTATATATAATGAAAACAATCAAAGGATTTTAGCTATACTATTATTTTTAAGTTCTTTTTCATGGGATTTATTACCATCAGAAAACATAAGCTTTATAGCCTTTATACCGTCAAAAGTGTTCTAAACTACTTGCTCTTACAGGCCTTATCACTACTTATCAAGAAGTAGAATCTATGTTTCATCCCCTTGAAACTGGGTAGGACCTTGGCACAAATAGAATGAGGAAGATGTAATGCCACATGACTTCTGAGGCTAGGTCAGAAAATGCCATGCAGTTTCTTCCAGTCTCTCTTGGGACACTCATTCCTGGAGTCCTAAGCCTCAGTGTAAGAAGTGCCAGGTCTCCCTGATTTAAGGAAGGCCAAACTAGGCCACAAGAGACTGAATGGAGAGGCCCCAAGACTGCATGAAGAGAGAGAGTACCTGGCCAGTACCCAGATGATTCAGCACTATCTGAATGCACTCTTACAAGACACTCAAAGCAGAACCTTCTCACTGAGCCATTTATGGATTCCCGACCCAAAGAAACCAGAGTAATGATAAATTATTTTGTCGTTTTCAGCCAATAAGTGTTGGGGTAACATGTTACATGGTATTATAGAACAGCAACAAACTTCTATCTTCTACCTTAATTAAGGAACCTCTCCAATAAGTGGTCTGGTAGCAGATCTGTAATATACTTCTTAGATGCTCCTTTTACCTCTTCATTCCTGTTAGAATCAAAGCACTCATTCACCAGGTGAGAGGAACATGAGCTGTTGAGGGTTCACAGCTGTGTCCCTTTCCAGGAATTGTCTTCAGCCAAAGGGAGCTTTGCCCAAGGCACACGCCTCCTTCAGAATAGCCTGCATCCAATGATTTGTTGATGCAGGATACAAATATCTGGTCTCTTTGTGCCTTACTTCAGACAACACAGAATGGTCATTGCAGCTGCAGAATTTCTTGTGAGTTAGACTAAAGCCTCAACTGCAACTGCTTCCTTTGCAACTTCTTCCTGTGCTCCGTCTTGCTTCGCTTATTCCCATACAGGTGTCATTCCTGAAGGTCAGCCTCAATAACCAACTGCACACAAATCTCCATCTCAAAGACAGTTTCCAGATAACCAGAACTAAGACAGACCTCCATCAAAGGTTAATTGCCCATGGAAAAAATGGTAAAGTTGGGCTCTTCGATACTACAAGTCTTTGGTATTCTCATTAGCAGCAATAACAATTAAAGATACATTGATGTGTGCAATGACATGAACAAAGTTTCTAATCAACTGATAATCATCTGTAAATCGAAATCATTTCCCTAATAGTCTTTATGGCATCTTTTACTTATTCTGACACTTGATGGATATGATCTAATTTGCCTGACCAAAACCTATTTTGGCCTTGGGAAGATTTGACTAGATAAAAAAAAAAAAGAGTATGTTTAGAAATAAAGTCATTTTTTAAGGCTCTGCATCAATAGTCAAACACTTAAAACGAGGCCACAACCTATTCCTAAATCTTGGTCCTGGATATATGGTAGAATTTAAGGGGATATCTACTGTAATTATTTAAGGAAGAAGACTTTTATAACATAGCTTATGAAACTTGAAGGTGCCTAGTTCCATTTTTTCTGTAAGTGAATGCTTCATCCCCTATTTTATCCAACAGTCATCTTCCAGAAGGATTCATTATTTCACAAGAACTGTGAAGAGAAAGAGTTCAGAGATCATTGCTGGAGGCTGATGGTATGGAGACAGCTCGGTGATTTAAACCAGGGGACGTTTGTATTTTTCAAACCAGGTCCTATCTTCTACTTCAGGCACTTTATAATTAATTCATGAAGACGAGCTTCTAGTTTTTCTTTCTCACTTGTTTATCCTGTGTCTGCAGGCTCTTCCGTATCTTCACATGAGCACGGCTACCAGTGGGAACTGCAGATTTCTCAAATTTTTCAAAGTCCTATTGAGGCTATTACACCAGCAGTAAAGACAATTGGAAAGTGCATGGGAACACACATTTACTGGTTTCCCAGTAATCTACACAATATAATATGGGATTGTTCTGTCCTACTTTGCCAGCTTGGGAAGTAAAATAAGGTACCATTCTTTTTAATATTCAAATTAAATTACTCCAAGCTGTCGATTCATCTGTGGAGGAAAGTATTTCTTCCATCCCTGGTGTCTTCCTTCCCAAAGAAATGCCTTTGAGCCTCCAAGACTCAAAAACATTTACTTAGCCAAAGGGATGAATTTTGATGACCAACCTCTGCTGGAGAGAAAATGGAACATCCTCCTTGATCAGTCAAGTAGTTACACTCTTCAGCTGTAGTGGCTGTTATTATCATTGTGACAATGCAGCCCTCGCCTGCTGAGCAGACCACAGCCGGTCTGCCAACGCTTACCTAACAGGGGTTTCACCTCACTCGGAGGAGAGCATTGGGGATGTTTTGTTCAGCAAAGATTGCTCTCAGCCCCACAGCTCTGAGACACACCTCTATGCCCTACATGCAAACCCAGTCACCATCCCGAGACTACTCATGATGGTAAAGTGGCTAGGTCAAAGGTGTCCAAGCATCAAACATATGTTCTGCCCAGAATTGCATCCCCCTGCCTAACACCATTACTGCCATGGTTGAATTAAGGCATTCTTCTTGGAAAATGGATCTCCAAACTCTTCTGCTGGTGGTAATGGGATAAGCCAGGATTTAGAGAATTGGTGGTGCTGCTGACAGCCCAGCCTCTTTAAAGCCAAGGGAAAGTCTATGACCATACCGGATCTCTCCAAACTGCATGCAGCCTCAGGAGTCACTGATTTTCTGACCTAGTGTGAGGTCATTGTCTGGATACAGACTCTTTTCCCCTATACATGGCTTCTTTCTGCCCCCTCCCTCAGGGAGCAGCTTCTGGTCAATGCTGGTCTCTGCAGAATAGGCATATTTCCAGTAATGAGTCACTAGACGCAGGTGATCCAGTAGAGCTGAGAACAATGTGGGTAGCATTCTTACTCACTGCAATTGTAAATACCATATAGCAATTTGAACAATTAACTTGCTTGATTATAAAACTGCTTGCTGTACTGTCGCAAGGTGCAGCGTCCTCCTTCACCAACCGGCCACTATCACTGCTTCCTGTAAGTTCTAATAAACCAATGTCTTTCCCCACTAGACCACCAAGTGACTTCTTTGGAATATGTGGAGAACCTAACATGCAAGCCCACTCAGAATAGGGGCTACTGCATTACAATTGATGCAGTCATGGCAGGGAAGCCCCCAGTTAAAGTGGCTGCAGGAGAGACAGAGCGGGGAGGAATATCACTGGGGAAAACCGAGGGTGGACCACTGGTACTGTGTGGTTTGAAGTAGCCAGCTTGGTAAATAGCTGGAAGCTGCCATGTGAGTATGGAGAGGCCCCCAAAATGCTGGCTAGACTGCTGGAATGTTTGAAAGAAGTTGGTGAGAAGAAGAAATTTCAGAAGAAAAAAAGATAGCTATACTGTCACAGCAACTGTGGTGTGACCCCTGCTTTGTGCTCTCTGAGTAGCTACCTAACAGGAGATAACTCCTAAGAACCAGGTGCAGAAATTGCAGGAGAAATTAAGATTGGAACAAGATGCTCGGTTAATTCAGGCAGAAAGCAGAATATCTGTGCTATCCCTATTAGTAGGTGAGGTGGTAAAGGGGGCTGCACTGGCAATAGGCAGACCTGAGAGAAACAGATTTGATTAGGTAGAAATTGGGAGTTCAAAAGGCAAAAGAGAACCCAAAAGGGAAAAATGGTTCAGAGAGTCCCATAAAGGTAACCCAGTCAGCAAATGTGGATAGATTTAATTAAGACAAGGGTGGATCCTGATGAAATAAACAACCCAACGTGGTGTTGGTGGGATTATGGAAACAACTCCCCAAAGAAAAGCACTACCAACCCATTTCTGAAAAACAGGGCTGAGGTCCAGGTACCAGAGTGAACCACCAGCTAAAAGGAACCCCTCCCCCCAAAGAAAGAGGAAACAAGCAGGCAGCTACAGGGCAGAATCAGAGTGTGCAGGATTCTTAATGATCTCTCCATGTTCTGCCTCCCGCCATGGTGCAGGCAGAGCTCAGAGAGAGTCCCAAGTTGGAATACCCACCAAGGCTTGGTTTATTGCTGGAATTTGTTGTTGGCTGATGCTTTCTTTAGTATTGATATTCATATAGATTGTCATGACCAGTTTGCACTCACCTGGGAAGGAAGACAATGGACGTTCACAGTGCTGCTAATGGGGTATTTGCACGGCCCAACATTATGTCACAGAAAGGTCGCTCAAGATTTGGAAAGGTGAAGGTGACTGCATCAGTGTCTATTTCATTGTGTGGATGATGTCATGCTAACCTCTGATTGATTCTCTTACTGACCTAGAGCAGGTAGCAACCCAGCTGATTGAATATTTGCAGGGGAAAGAATCATCAGCTGTTATTGACAAGATCCAGACTTTTCCCACCCAACACTGCCAAATAGCTGTAGGAATTTGGGGGCTTGTTGTGGTATTGGAGGGCATTTGTCCTGCATGTGACACAGATAGTACAACCCTTGTATAGATTGACTGGGGGATCCCACTGGGACTGGACAGAGGAGTGCCAATGGGCATTCAGTACTACCAAAAGCACTGTGGGTACGGTCTAGGGATTGGGCATTCTACACCAATCCCTTCCCTGTGAATTGGATGTAAATGTTATCCAGGAGGGATATGTTTGGGAGCTTTGGCAGTGTCAAGAGAAAGCTCGAGTTCCCATTGGCTTTTGGTCACAGACTTGAAAGGGCACCAAAATTCGCTACAGCCTCATTGGACAGCAGGTCACTGCAGTATATCAAGCTCCCATGGTGATAGCGCCAATCACTGGACAAGTCCCAGTAACTGTGCACACAGCTCTGCCCTTAGCAGGATGGATCCATGACCTCTCTCATAGGCCCCGCAGCTCAGCCCCGCAGATGGCAACCCTGACCAAATGGTGAGCACATCTACAGCATCATGGCAAGTGCTCCACAAGTTCTCTAAGCCAGGAACTGCAACATCTCCTAAGCCCCATAATATTTGTCAATGCAGGTGAGCAACACATGAAGCAAACAGTTATTAACCCATCATCCATTAGGGAGGGAATACCACGGGTTCCAGAAGAGGCTTGGTACATGAATGGGTTGTATCGGGGGCAACCCCTTTGGTGGCGAGCCATTGCATACCAGACAAAACAGACTACCTGGATGGAAGATGAGACTGGGCAAAGTAGTCAGTGGCAGAGTTGCAGGCTGGTGATATCCAGAAAGCCAGGCCCACTGACAGTGCTCATAAGAGACAGGCATTGTGGGCATAGCCAGAGTTTTGCCCCTGTAGCTCCTGCCTGGCCAGGGTACCAGCATCTGAGAAGGCCACTGACAGTTCCCAGCAGTCACATCAAGGCAGGTACGTCCACACTGAGGCAGTGGTCTTCCACGAAGGTCAACTCCAGAAGCCTGAATTGCTGATGCTTCATCTCCAGGAACTCTTCAGCTTTATCTCCATCCCACTCAGTCCCCTCCCTTGGACACAGGCCAACACCCTGGGGGCATTTACAAATCCACACTGTGCTTCCCCAAAACTCACTTTGTGCAATTCATGCAGCATGACTCACTCTGCTTTTAGGGCATCCTCTTGCCTTACCGGGTGCTCTGGTCATCCATGGAAACTGCACCTGGCAGGCCCACTCCCCTGATCCTCCAGACATGCTTGTGCACGCCTGAATCCTGGGGTGAGCCCAGCTCAGCCTCCCACTGTGACCTCTGATGCCAGCATGAGGCCCCACTTAATTTATGGATTAAAGGACGGCTGAGGGCTATGGGCTCAGACCTCTGAAGAGAAGTTGAGATCAGGCGGGTGCTGATGAGGTGGGTGCTGAAGTTTCTTCAGCAAGACTAAATCAAGCGTTAAAGCACAATGGATTGAGATGGGAAGCCACAAGGGAGCTTTCTGAGGAAGAGAAAGAGGAGGGATTAGGGGCCATAGCTCAGCCATACCATTTTTATTTCTGCCCAGTTTCATCATTGTATACCCTTTTGCTTATCCTTTAGCATCTACATTTTCCAGCAACAACAAATAACATTGTGTTTGTTGTGCAAAGGTAGCAAACCTCTAAGAGAGCAAGCTATTTTATGATAGCTTCTTCCACAGGCCAGGGAATTTACAGAATTACAAGTTTCTTGAAGGAAAAAATTTCAACTTTCTAAAATCCATGAAAGGGAAACTGTCAGCTCTACTCCTAAGGAGTCAATTAATTAAAGTTAAGTCCCCAAAAACTCTGCCAAATGCCAGCTCCAGATTAAAGGGCGTGAATGCACATTTCTCTTTGACCTCTTGTCACTGGTTGAGTACCTGGCAGATTTGTGGAAAGTAGCTTATGTGCTGATCTAACAGAAACGGGTGTTAACTAGCAAGGAAGGAAGAGAAAAAGTTCAAGGACAATCTCAAGTGTTTAAAATTTGTGAGTTCGCTTTTCATCTTTTACCCCTCACTGTTCCTCTTTTCAAAGTGTTCATCTTTTTGCCCACACATTTTTTGAATTGCTTCAGTACTGTCTTCTCATAGGGATGTGTCTGGGATGATCAACTACTTTGAAGCCTGTCTGGTTTGGGTCTCTCAGCTAACAATATCTTCCTTTTCAAGATGTTACAAAGATGCCATGTGATTCTGTTGTAAAGCGCCCCCATTTATAGCCAGGCACAAAGGAGTTCAGAGCAGAGGGCCAGTCAAAATGTTAGCTCACTCCCCTGCCCACTGGTGGGCGGAGTTGGATGCCTCCAATGGAGAAAAGGGAGCTTTGTCTCCCATGGAGCACCAGCCTAGTGGTGCTTAATGGGGCCCCTCAGCCCTAGAACTATCCCATCGGGTCAACACAGTGGGGAAGCTCAGGGTTTGAAATTTCTTCTCTGCTTTACATCTTCCAAAATCCTCCATTAACAGGTAATCTCCAGTCTAAGCAATTATCATTTATTTCTATCTTATTAGAAATTAGTTTATTAGACTCATTTCCCAAGTAAGGGAACAGAGCACAGAGCAGGGAAGCTTATGAATGCTAGGCTCCCATAGAGAGCTTTTAAGAATTAAAAGAAGCCGGGCTCGGTGGCTCAACCTGTAATCCCGCGCCTTTGGGAGCCTGAGGTGAGTGGATTGCCTGAGCCCGCGGGTTCAAGACCTGCCTGAACAGCAAGACCTCATCTCTACAATAAATCAAAAAATCAGCCAGGCGTGGTAGCGCATGCCTGTAATTCCGGCTACTTGGAAGGCTGAGGCGCAAGGATCACTGGAGCCCAGCACATCGAGGCTGCAGTGGCCGGGAGCGGCCACTGCACTCCAATCTGGGCGACAGAGTGAGACTCCAACTCAAAAAAAAAAAAAAGAAGTAAAAGAAAATAAAGACTGCCAGGTGAGCTGGGAAGAAGGAAGTGAATGAAGTGAATTTCCATTATGTATCATAAGAACCCAATTAAGTAGGTATTACTCCACAAAAGGTACCTAATATTTTTGAATTTTTAAGTATGAGAAAACTGAAGTTAAGTAAAAATCTTTTCCTGCCACTGATTGTGGAGCCAAGATTCAAAATCAGAATGGCTTTATTTGTCTGCTATGGTACCTCCCTAGAGTCCAACTCATCACTTATATCAAGTTTTCCCAGGGAAGCCACAGCTGGTAGAGGGCCCTACCACCTATCGGCCTGGGGAGGAATGGTTTCAGAGCTCTCTCTAAAGAGGCCTGGAAATGGTTGAGAATTGCTGAGTCTAATTAGATATGTCTTAAATCAGATGCCTTGCAAAAATAATTAAAATAGCTAGCATAAGAATACTATTATTTTTCTAGGGCTTCTTCTGTACCAGACACTGTGCAAAGCACTTTATAGACATTGTTTAAAAGAGAATGGAAGTTAAACATAAGCCATCACTGGTCATCAATATTCAACCTCTTCCTCAGAACCCCAAAGCCACAAAATCTAAGTATAAATTCAGATAATAGAACCAACTTGCTAATTGACCTAGATACTGATTTTATTTTCTTTTTATCCATCTACTGGATGCTACATAAATTTCTTTTTAACAGGCCATGGAATCGTGCTGCTTAATACAGTTTTTGATACATGATGCTTATTTACAGAATATCATCAATATGTGTTCACCTCTCTTTCTGAAAGTATGCTAAGAAGATGGTAGACCCTCCATGGGACAGTTGGAGTTTCCTTTGGAGGCAGTTGGAGTGCTATAGAATGCCACACACATTCAGGTTTACTCCACCTGTGCAGGACTGGTACTGTTCACATGGGGGCCTTGGCGGCAATGTCCTCTCAACCAAACCCCCACTGAATCTGTCAATCACATTCTCTTCTTCATAGCCAGCAAGGGAGTCATCACTGAAATAATCTGGCCCATTGGTTATTATTCACTTATTTATTGTCTGCCTCCCCCACTGATGCTTAAACTCCAAGAGAACAGGAATTTTGACCTCATTTGTGGCTATATCTACAACCTAGAATAAGGTCTGACACATAGTAGGTACTCAACAACTGAAGTTCCAGCCACTAATCGAAAAAGCCTTTTTATTTATTTGTTTATTTATTTATTTGTTTGTCTGTTTGTTTGTTTAATTGTAGAGACAGGGTCTTGCTATGTTTCCCAGGTTTGTCTCAAACTAACCTTGAACGAGTTGCCCCACCTAGGCCTTGAGTCTTCATCCACAAAATCAGAAGCTCTTAGTTAATTGTTAAGGTTCCTTCTGACTGTAAAAGCATAGTGTCCTTCAAAACATGAATATTCTTACATTAATATAAAATATTAATATCCATTATTTTACCTTTGTCATAAATTCATAAATTTATATTGTACAGATTTAATGTACTTAGATATATTTAAATATTTGTATGTTATCTAATATTTCATGTTATAAGTAATATAAATATAATCAATGTTATTTAATATATTTAAGATTTTAATTTATTTTAATAAATTAACATTACTGATGAAAGTAGGAAGAGGACAAAAAGTTATTGGTCCCTATTATTGATTTTCAATTGTAATGTATATTCTCAGCCTAATCTCTTTAGTGTCTGAGAATAATCCAATTAATCCCTTCCCATGAGCTGGTTCTTGTTCCCTAAATATTTTATCACAAGCTGTTGAATCCCTTCTGCAGAGTTCTATTGCCAGCCATTACAGCCATTTTGTACTCAAGGGATTCTTGAAGAAAACCACAGTGACAATATCGAGCAAAGTTGAGCAATAGAAGACACCAGAGCATCTAGCCAGGATTATATACAACTGCTGGAGGGACAAATAAACAAGAAGCATAAACAAAAACAAATCCACAGGCCCAAGCACTGGAGAGAAAGACATCCTTGCCAAAGCCTGGAGTCTCCAAAAAATGACCCTAGGCATTATTAATAGTGAAATCCACACTCAGCCATCTTTGTCATCACATCAACACAGGGATCTGGACTGTGCACTTGACATATTAAGCACAGTACTTTGGGATTGATAACAAAAGAACATATAGCTGGAAAGTCATCATTTCAGCCCTTAGATAACACCCAGACATTTCTGAAATGTTTTATGTAAAAGTACAGCCATGTGAAGCAAGGTCGTCCTACTCAACATTCAGGGCCTTTTCAGCTTGTCAATCAATATGTACAAACACTTGCTTCTAAGTGGCAGGAAACATCGACAAACAGCTAACTAATTTAAAGCAAGAATTTTCTTTAGGCACCTACTATGGTTTAGAGTCCATTAATTTACCAGCAATAATCAGCTTTCTACTTTCCACAGATCATTTTTCCTAGAGTTAATCTGTACATAATCTGGATTAAGGAGTTCCACCCTCTTAATAATATTGGCCACCCCCACCTGTTTGTGTGGCAGGCACAATATTTGGAAAACATGGTTATTTGCCATATTCTGCCCTCCTCAGCTCTCTAAGGAAGATTCAAAGTCAAGGTGAACTGTCAGACACCTTAGCCTTTGTCTCAGGAAAGGATAGTGGGTAGAGGGAAGACTGAGAGACACTACATTTATTTACACAAGAAAAGGCTAGAGTTCTTTCTCTGAAAAAGAAAACTCCCAAAGCAATAGCAAGAAGAGGGGAGGAAGTAAGCCTGAGAATCAGGAGCATTTCAAAGAAAGCCAGTGAGTCCTGGAGATTCGGAGACCCTGGGGAGGTATTGGAGGAGCAGTTGCTGGCAACGTGGGGCTTCAAGGAGCCAAACAGGCAAAAGTTTTCCAGGCTGTTCTATGTTATATGAAGTAACCTCCTTCAGAGAACTTCACTGAAGACTCACATTTTATGTTTCAAGGTTTGAAGAACAAAACTGACACTTTCCTTTCTTAGGTGTCACTAGGTTGATCTGGTCCATAAAGCAGGAGTCTGATGGCCCAGAAACATTTGGGTGATTTATGAAAATTTCACATCATGAAGGCATGGCATTTGAGGCTCTGCCCTCAAAAATAGAAAGTCACTGAAGTGGCACAAAATCTGGCAAGAGCATTTCATTTGAACCCACATGTGCTCGCAAGCACAACTGATAGACTTCCACTTGAGCTCCACCCGAGCCCATCCCCTGCTACTGTCTCCTCAGGCTGAAGCGCTCACCAGCCATCGCTGCAGTAACTGCTGAGCACTGCCATGTCTGCAGTCACCTCCACCTCCTCACACAGGCCCCACTATACTGCTTCTAGGAGGAAGTCCACCCAAATGTATTACTGTCTCTGAAGTTGTACATGCTTAACTTTCTTCCTTAGATTTTTCTATATTTCCCAAGTATACTGTGATAAACAAGTCATACACATGGCCTGTTGTATAATAAAAAATATATTTGGTCTTTGGCCGGTCACTGAGCTCCTAAAGCACTTGGAATTCTTTACTTCTAGTATTGTCTTTTGTTATACATAATGGTCCCTTTTTTATCACTCTTGAGTTTGTGCTAATACAGTAAGTTATGGTGGATCCCTAGAGAGACTCCTGTGGGGATGGTCACTCTAAGGACCAAGTGATTACAGGTTTGGAATTTTGGGCCATATCCACAGATCTCCAGGAAGCTGGGGGGCCTGGAGTTCAAGCTCTATATAAACTCTTGAACAGCGAGATTTGATGAGCTTCTGGGTTACTGAACACATGGAGTTGCTGGGAGGGTGGTGCACCCAGGAATGGCATGGAAGCTCCGAGTCCCACCTTGGCCAATGCTCCCTTTTCATCTGGTCAGTTGTTCCTAGGTATATTTTATAATAAACTAATAACATCAGTAAGGTATTTCCCTGAATTATCTGAGCCATTCTGGCAAGTTATTGAACACAAGAAGGGAGTAGTGGGAAACTCATGATTTATAGTTGATTGATCAGAAATACAAGAGGTCTGGTCTTGAGATTAGCATCTAAAGTGAGGACAGTCTTGCAGAACTGAGTCCTTAACTTGTGGAATTGATGCTAATTCCAATAGTGTCAGAAATGATTGAAATTGTAGGACACCCAGCTGGTGTTTGGTGGGTTGGAGAACTGCCTGGTATGGGGAAAAAAAAAAAAAACCCACACAATCTGGTGTCAGAAGTGTTGTGTGAGAGCGTGTAGAAACAGAGAGTGTTTTCCCAGTGGATATAGTCTCCTGACATACACATGTATTACTTTAAAATAAAGAAAGTAACTATCTTCCTAATTACAACAGAGCTTAAACAATGAATTGGGCCAGTTACAGTTGTTAATGGAATCAATGTCTCTGAAGATGTCTAAAAAATAAAATGACTTTGACTTTGGAAATTTGGAAGTCAACCTTGTTGGAAGCATGAAATTAGTGTGCATGGTCTATAAGTGTCTCTTACTATTCTCTAATAAGGAGATTCTGCTTACTCTTTTAGCTTTCTCCCTCCTATCAATTGTTATATTACAGTACACTGGATCTGTGTCAAAAAAACACACACTTTGACCATGCTCAGAATGCTACAATATTTCCCATTATCAGCTGAATTAAAGCCACACTCTTTAGTCAGGTTTTCAAGGTCTTCTGTAAACCAGCCCACTTCACCTTTCAGACCTTAAAAAAGACAGCTGACACCCGCAACCTAATCCAAGCTCAATGTTACCCCCTACCCTTCCACAGAGCCTGCCCTAGTTGTGTGCACACGCAGTCCCCTCTGTTCCTGCTGGTCTGAAACCTGTCACCCCTTCTCTCCCCACTACCTGCATCCACTGGACCCTTAAGGTACAGCTCATGTGTCCCCTCTTCCCACACATACTTCCCTGTTGGCAATAGTCTATGCAATACTCACAGCTTCAGTCTTTACATTCCTTTGCATTTCCATTATTTGCAGTTATTTACCTGTGCTTTGACACCTTTCTTAGTTGTTTCACACAATTCAGCCTGTTAGTGTATCAGTATAACAATACTATTTTGCGGCCATCATTGTAATGGATGGATTATGTGGCAAACCCTCCCAGGAAGGAAACTTGCACAGCACCTTTTGGCAGGGAAGCTCACACGGTTCAAATGTCAGTCCATCTGGCCCCCAGAGATCCATCTGCTTCAGATTCCTAGTTTAATTACCTTGGAAAGGCTCTTACTAAGATGGTAAAAAGACAACCAAAAAAGATAACTTAAGAAGTAATGGCTTCACATCATAGGCTATGGAATAAATTATATTTCTAAGCATTTAATTTAAATAATAAAATGCATGGAAAATGTGTTCTTTAGGACATTTATAGACATCATATATACCCACAAAGAATATTCAATAGTAATATAAATTCAGTTAATGCTAGATTAAGCAAACATATTTCCCTATTCCAACATTTCTTAAAGTCTCCAACATTTGCACTGGGAAACTCCAACTAAGCTGACCACAGGACCATTCTTCTACACAGCAACTCCTGGGACTTATGTCCCAAGGAACTAATTCTGATATGGTTCAGGTGTTACCTTCTAGCACCCTCCTCAGCAGGGTTTTGCTTCGACCCTCAGCAAGGGGAGGCTGAAGGAAATGTTTATTTTTTGCTTCTGACATCATCTGTATCTTATCTCCTGGTTGTGTAAAGGTTCACTGCTCTTTTATGTATGTCTCACACTTTATCATCTTCAGTACTGAGCCACATTACAAATTGCAGATAACTCTTAACCTCTTTCTGCATTTCCTCACTTCAAACTTCAGTCCATGAGGCAGCCTCATATAGTGCTGAATATTATGGACTCTGGTTTTCAGTCACAGCTGTACCACTTACCAGATGTGTAACTGGAGAAATTTCTTAAAGCCTCATCTATTAAGTAGGAATAATCATAAAAGATACCTCACAATATTTTATTGTTATCTCACAAGAGATTAATATACTATGTAAAATGAGTATACAAAATCTAGCCCGTAGTGTGTGGCATTCTATATAAGGGGAGACCAAAAAAACGGAATTATTTTTTGGAGGGCGAGCCTCTTGTAGTATAGAACAGGCTTCTCCCACTAGGTAAGAGTTCTAGGAACCCATCAGCATCAGTGTACCAGCTAGTGTTGTTGTGAGAGGTTGTAGTCCACTTCAGTAAATTTTTTTGGAGACTCTTTCAATGCGTTTGCCCATTTCATGATGATTGATTTATGAAGAGGTTGCCCACATTGTGCTGAGTGGTCAGTGTTTTTTACCCAAAACAGCATGACCCCTGTGCTCCACCCTCCCTATTCACCAGATCTTGCCCTGAGTGACTTTTTTTGTTGTTGTTTCCTGGGATGAAAAATGTCCTCAAAGGGAAATGTTTTTCTGATGTGGAAGAGGTGAAACAAAACACGACAGAAGCACTGAAAGGCATCAAAATTGATGTGAAAAAAACTATTTTAAGGAGTGGAAAAGCATTTCAATAGGTGTATTACATCAAATGGAGAGTACTTTGAAGGTGACTAAGGTTTAACTATGTAAGAATAAGTATAGAGTTTTTTATAAATAAATTCCAGGTTTTTTGTTTATTTGTTTTTTGAGTAGAAGTCTCTCTCTGTCACCCAGGTTGGAGTGATGGCATATTCACGGCCACCCCAGCATCGTACCTGCTGGGCTCTGGTGATCCTTCTGCCTCAACCTTCCAAGTAGCCAACACTACAGGCGCACACTACCACACCCGGCTAATTTTTGATGTATTATAGAGACCAGGTTTCACCAAGTTGTCTAGGCTAGTCTCAAATCCACAGGCTCAGGTAATCCACTTGCCTTGGCCTCCCAAAGAGCTAGCTTTACAGGCTGAGCCACTAAGCCCGGCCAAATTCCGGGTTTTTTGGGGGGTCACCCTTGTATATGGAATGTACTAGAACTTACTAGTACAATTTCGGGGATTGTCCAGACATGGACTGTTTCTCCCTGTACCTGGTTTCTTTCTGCCTCCTCTGTCAGGGAGCAGCCCCTGACCAAGGCTGGTCTCTGAAGGGTATGCATATTTCCAGAAACGAGTCATGGAATGCAGGTCACCAAGTAAAACTGAAAACAATGTAGTCGTCACTCTTAATCCATGTAATTGTACACACCATATAGGAATTTGAATGATTAGCTTGACTGCTTTGATTATAAAATTGCTTGCTATACTGCCTTGAGTTGCAGCTTCTTTACCAACCTGCCATCGGTGCCTCCCATAAGTTTTAATAAGCCAATATCTTTCCCTACTGGACCTCTAGGTGACTTCTCTGGAATAGATAAACATTACGCATAAGCCCTTCCAGATTTGGGGTTACTATGTTATAATTGGTGTAGTCAGCAGGATATTCCAGAAAAGTGCCCCTGTTGTAAGCAGCCATGGGGGAGACAGAGGGAGGAGGAATGTCACTGGGGGAAATACTATGGTGGGTCACTAGTTCAATGTATTTTAAAATTGTCAGCTTGATAGATGACTGGGGGCCACCACATGAGGACAGGGACACCCCAAAACACCAGCTGGATTGCTGGAAGTATTAAAAGACACTTTCAGAAATTAAAGGACAGCTGTGCAGTTACAGTGGCTGTGGGATGGTCCCTGCTTTGCACTCTCCAGGTGGCTACTGAGTAGGAGATAGCCACGAGAAACCAGGTGCAGAAATTGCAGGAGTTAAGGCTAGAAAGAGACACTCGGTTAACTCAAGCAGAAAGCAGGGACATGCCGAGTCACTGGCTGGAGCAAACTAGTGACCAGCTGCACTGCTTTGCGAATGTGAAAGGAAAATTATTGCCTGTTGCACAAATCTGTACCTTGATAGCCCACAGTGAGTGCAACACAGAAAGGGGGATCTCACAGAGAAATCAGACTCCTCAGAAGAGGAGGATAAGATAGAGGTTATAGAGGAGGTAGAAGAGCCCTCCAGAGTTGAAGGTTTGCCTGGTGATTGTTCATAAAATACAGACACAACAGAAGCGGCTGGATAGCCAAGATTCAGCACACCTGCCATCACCCCGGCAATATACGCATACTAGTGTGCACCCATATACTTTGGTGAAGCTTGTAGAGCTGGAGCAAAATTTAGGCAGAAATGGGGAGTTTGAAAGGCGAAAAGAGGGGGAAAACCTGCAGAGGATCGCATAAAGGTGACCTGAAAGCAAATGTGTATAGATTTGATTAAGATAGGGGTGGATCCTAACAAGATAGATAAGTAACCCAATGCAATGTGGGAGGGAGGACACTTGAACCCCAAAGGAAAGGGCAGACAGACAGGCAGTTGTGGGGCAGAACCAAGTGTGCAGGGTCCCTAGAAGCCGGTCCTGGCTGGTACCCTCTCCTAGTGGCCATGGTGCAAGCAGAGCTTAGAGCAAACCCCAGGTTGGAATACACAATATGTCTTGGTTTATTGCTGGAATCTTTTTGCTATGGATGGTATTGCAACACTTAGTGCATTATACATAACCGAGCTACAAAAACCAATAATAAGGATTTTTTTAATGCTACCCAATATTGCTGATATTTTGGATCAACTACGGACACAATTGGGCACATACTATTTTGTAGTAGATCTGGTTCATGTTTTCTTTAGTACTGGTATTCATGCAGATTACCGAGAACAGTTTGCATTCACCTGGGAAGGAAGACAAGGGATGTTCGTGGTGCTACCAGTGGGGTATTTGCACAGTCCTACATTATGTCATGGCATGGTCATTCAAGATTTGGAAAGCTGGAGGTGACTGCATCAGTGTCTCTATTTCATTGTGTGGCTGATGTCATACTAACCTCTGATTCTCTTACAGACCTAGAGCAGGCAGCAGCCCAGCTGATTGAATATTT
Source organism: Carlito syrichta (assembly GCF_000164805.1). Classification (NCBI taxonomy): domain Eukaryota; kingdom Metazoa; phylum Chordata; class Mammalia; order Primates; family Tarsiidae; genus Carlito; species Carlito syrichta. The sequence continues at coordinate 306,039 of NW_007252235.1, read as the reverse complement.
GTAGGGGAAAGGATCATCTACTATTTATTGACAAGATCCAGGCTTTTCTCCTGCCCAAAGAGCTGCAAGAGTTTTTGAGATTGTCGGGGTATTGGAGGACATTTATCCCACATTTAACACAAATAGTACAACCCTTACAGAGATTATCCAAAAAAGGATCCCAATGAGACAGGATAGAGGCATGCCAATGGGCATTCAGTGCTGCCAAAAGTGCTATAGGCACCACCCAGGCATTGAACATTCTAAACCAATCTCTTCCCTGTGAATTGGATGTAAATATTACCCAGGTGGGATATGCTTGGGGCTTTGGCAGTGACAGAGAAAAATTCAGCTTCCCATTGGCTTTGGTCACAGACCTGGAAAGGCACTGAAGCCTGCTGGCTGCATCACAAGTTAAAATATGCTGGACAAAAAACACTGAGGGAAGTTGCAAAGACTTGGTGGCTTTTCATTAAATACTCTGACATAGTGACTGCTTGCAATGATTGCTCTGTATGTGCTGAGAGGCACCTGCAGAGACTGCCAGCAGAAGGTGGCTATATCAATGGGACCATGAAGCCCTTGAACTGCTGACAAACAGACTATATCAACCCCCTTCCCATATCAGAAGAGCCCGGTTCACCCTCAAGTGTGTTGATACTACTACAGGATTACTGCAAGCCTTCCCTGCAAACGAACTACATAGAACTCAACCATCAGAGGACCGTCACAGCTCTTTGCAGCATACAGCACTCCTGAAGCCATAGACAGTGACCAGAGAACCCATTTTACTGGACATTAAGAACAACAGTGGGCTGAGCAGCTACATATTGACTGGCAATTTCACCTACCCTACAATCCCATGGGTGCCAATCTAATAGAAAGATACAATGGCATGCCAAAGGATGCTTTAAAAACAGATCAACACTCATTGTAGGGATGGATGACTCAAATGCATGAAGCAATCCCTACTGTCAATGAGAGCTCCCACACTGAATGTCCAGCACCCTTAGACATACTGACACAACAGTGGGCCATACTCCTGAGGGTTCAAATCCAGACTCTCAAAAATCATCATTGCAACCAAACTTGGGAAGCGAGAATAACCTGTTGCTGCCCACCCCACAAGACATATTACCCAGCAAGAATAACTCTCCATTGGACCTGCAAAGTTCAATCTGAACCCTGATGGCACTGCCCCAGAGGGAATAGATCATAATTTAGATAATCATCCTATAGTTATGGGAAAGTGAACAAATACTGTTAAGTGTAATAATAGTCCCGGGTCTCAAATACTCAAAAGGGGGACCATTATTATTTCACCATGGACAGTGAAACTGGTCAATGACAGAGTGAAACGCTTTCCATCAGCAGGACCTTAGTGGATAAAATGACACCAAGAAACATATTTTCTCCTTGGTAAGGGGACAGGCCAATAAGACTCATCTCTATTTGGGATACCCTGTATGGTACAGGCTATGATGGTTAACAGCAGTACAGATAGAAATCAGAGACCAGTGCCTGTTGTGCATTGAGCACTTTAATGGCACTGTTAATGAAACTACCCAGGAAGTAAGCTGGATCCCTGAGTACATGTGCCATACTTAAAACTGAATTCTGTGTATACATTCCTGACAATGGTCATAACATGTCTGTGATCCTTAAGGCCCTGAATACTGAAATCAGCACAGTTTCCCAAATTGCTGAATCCCCTTTTCCAAGTGGTTTGGATCACTAAGCTCTTTTTGGCAAAAGACAATCGTAGGTATTGTAATCAACTGTAGCAATTGTGCTGTTCAGATCCTGTGCCCTTTACTGCATATGCAAGATGTGGATGCAATGTTTGACTCACGTATCCACCTCAGGGAATTTGTGAAATATCAATATTATGTGAAGATTGTGAGGGTGGAAAAAGTCAATGTAGAGGTGGAGTGTGGGCTATTGTTCAGATATAGACTGTTTCCCCATACCTGGTTTCTTCCTACTCCCGCCCTCAGGGGCTGTCCTCTAGCCAAGGCAGGTCTCTGAAGGGTATACATATTCCCAGTAATGATTCATGGGATGTAGGTGACCAACAAAGCTGAAAACTATATAGTAGTCACTCTTAATCATTGTAATCGTACACACCATATAAGAATTTGAATGATTAGTCTGATTGCTTTGATTATAAAACTGCTTGCTATACTGCCCTGAAGAGCAGATTCTTCACCAACCTGCCACCACTTGGTGCCTCCCATAAGTTTTAATAAACCAATGTCTTTCCGTATTGGAATTCCTGGTGACTTTGTTATGGTCTGAGTAACACTCAACTGCTAACCCTCAACACCAATAAATCGAGAGGCAAAAAAAAAAACTGGTAGAAAGAAGTTTATTTCTGAATTCTGAATTTGGCTCCTTGCCTTTCTAAAGTGATTCTGCTCACCCTTCCAGTTTTACAGTCTGCTCTTATAAGTTCAGGGTATTTGGTACCTATACATTGACTACATGACTAGCAGAGCATTGTAAAGAACTTAAGTCACAGTCGCATTTTGTAAATAATGACATTTATGGTCCACATTTCCTAGCACCAATTTCCTAGAGTAAAGGGAGTTAACAAGGCCTAAAACATCATACATTAGTACATGTTGTTATATGCAAAAGTTATATAAATCATAAGACTTACAATTACCTTGATACTATATTATTCAAACCTGTGAATACTAAGAAAAGGGAGTAAATGGTAATTTACATCTCTCAGTTAATTGGACACAGTCTGCAGGGAAGTGAGGGATTCTTTGAAGTTATTTGCTGGAGTGCTTAGGAGATAGGGAGAAGCGCATCTTTCTCAGGAACGTGGGTAAGTGCAAGCCCAGTAAACCCACTCAAACACCTACCATGCCCTTCTCTAAGGGTTGTGACAATGTGGACAGACAATAGCGGGTCTCTGTATCAACTTCTTTGGAATAGGTAAACATTATGCACAAGCCCTCTCTGGTTTGGGGTTACCATGTTACAAAAGTCCTCAATTCTATTTCCTTAACTGTAGTTAGGGTTGTAACTATTAACTATTGAGAAGACCCATGTAAGAATAAAGCATCAGGAAGTCCAACTTTTGACTTTTAAAACTGCTTGATGTAATTACCTGGGAAAAATCTTTCTGTGCTTTGGTAGGAGAAACAGCAACAATGAACTAACTGCTTTTGGTGAGAAGAGAACAACTTCCGAGCTGAATGTTGTTGTCTATTAATCAACTACAGAGGTCAGCAATCGTTTCTGCCAAGGGACAAATAGTAAATATATTAAGCTTCATACAGCATATGTTTCTGTTATAACTACTCAACTCTGCCATTATAGTACAAAGCAACCATAAGCAAAATGCAAATGGATGGGCATGACTATGTTCCAATAAAACTTACTTACAAAAACAGGAAGCTGGTTGTATTCCACCTGCAGGCCTTAGTTTGCAGACATCTGTTTATTGTTAGCAACTCTGATTTTTTGTTGTTGTTGTTTGGGGCATGAGATTAGATTAGTAGCTCCAGTGAGGCTCTATCTGCCAAATGTGGGGCATCCAACCCTCTAGAGGTAAGAGAAGCCAGTCCAAGGAAAAAAACCAACTAACTTTAGAAAGTAGAGGTGAAAGAACTTCAGAAAACAGCAGCACAGTCCTGGTGCATTGTAAACATTCAGATCAACTTTGCTGAAGCCTGCCCTACCTCGGGACTATGATGGTTATATAAGCCAGTAAATTCCCATTCTTACATAAGCCAGGTTATGTCACTATGTGTATTTCTTTTTCTTTTTGTTATGTACAAACCAAAGTTGTCTACTGAAACAACACGATTATGACTATATTAAATACATCAATGAAATCTTTATGGTGAATGCTCTTGATGTTCAATTTGTATTTTATATCTAGCTAAAACTTTTGCTGACTTTTTCAGAAAAGGAAATTTAACAACCAAAGCCCATTCCAAAATGAATTTAGAGCCATTCACTTAACATTTCTAGGGCAATTTAGACATTTCTAAAGTGCTTGGGGACATTATCTTTCAAGAATCTATTATTCCTATTTTATTTATAAAGGTCTGTTGTATTTTGGTTATATTGCTTCTGACTCTGCTGTTATTTTACATAATAAAAGCAAACAAATTCGCCCATCAGTTTATAACCCCTCAAAAGTCTAACTCAGGGAGAATTAAGAAAGCCTCTAAGTAAAAGCAAGAGAAGTACTTGCACTGCCTTCATAAATCAACTTCTTCTTGTAAGCTTTCTTTAATGCCTTAGAGTTCATCTTAAACATTAAACTCCAGGATGCTGTAGCCACTGTTTTATCTCCTGTCTAAAACAGTCAGGGTGGTATAGGGTGCTTAGGCAAAGTGTTCAGAAATACCCTCCAAGTCTACCTAAAGATTCTAAATCTTACTTAGAAATAATAAAGACTGCCGGGCTCGGTGGCTCAGCCTGTAATCCCGCGCCTTTGGGAGGCTGAGGTGAGTGGATTGCCTGAGCCCGCGGGTTCAAGACCCACCTGGGCAGTGAGACCTCATTTCTACAGTAAATCAAAAAATCAGCCGGGCGTGGTAGCGCATGCCTGTAATTCCGGCTACTCGGAAGGCTGAGGCGGAAGGATCGCCGGAGCCCAGCAGGCAAGGCTGCGGTGGCCGGGAGCGGCCACTGCACTCCAGTCTGGGTGACCGAGTGAGACTCCAACTCAAAAAAAAAGAAAGAAAGAAATAGTAAAGACCTTACTTATAGCATTTAACCCAAGGATAAGGGACGATGCTTATGAGATCTGAGTATCTGGCAGAAACATTTTATGCAACAGACACAGTCCCTCACCTGCACATAAAATAAGCTAAATCAGTTAATAAAATCAAATTGCTAGCAAAGTAATAATATTAGCCAGCCTACTCCATTTTGTTTAAAACTTTCATCTTAGTTACCTGCCTGACCTAAGAATCAATGCCTATGTGTGATTACAGTAACATTCCCATGACCACAGACCCCCAGCTTTGTCTCCTTTAGGCAGGTTATGCTGACCGTTGCCTGCTGATCATTACAAAACTCCTTTGCCATAGCTTCCATGTAATTGTATGCTTTGTTAACTAAAATCAAATGTTACGCTTTGACATTTTCATAGTTTGTTCTTATATTCTGTTAGTGACCTAACCAAGATAACTCCATTATATAATGATTCTTCTTCCTTGTCTCAACATAACTACCTTAAACTATATCTTAATGGCAACTCCAGGGACTCTCTAAACACTGGCTGTACCTGCCTGACATGAAATTAATCAAAGCTCTCTAACAATCAAAGTTCCCATTTTGGTTGCCAAGTTGTTAGTTAATAGTTGCTATGGTCACTAAGTTGCTATGTAGCCAATGCTACAAATTTTACCTTTAAAAGCTTGTCACAAACTACACCAATTAGCCAAGAGTTTTTCTGGCGTTTGCCTACTCTTAATTCGTGCGTTTAATAAATTCATAATTAATTAGACTCAACTTGCTGGCGTAACTTCTCGCTTACTCAGTCATAACACACACATACCCTTAGACTCACACTGTGCTCACAGAATCTCACTGACTTGCTGATCACACCAGAGAAACTTATGATAAAAACAATCCTTGCATTACATATTAGTTCTCACACTCATCAGACTTGAGATTCCATATGGAATTTTGTTCATGGCATGAATTAGTTTTCTACTGCTGTTGTAACAAATTACTACCAATTTATTACATGAAAAGCTACCAATTTATTACAGGAAAAGAATGATTTATTGTATTGTTTTGCCAAAACAAAATACATTTTTTATCTTACAGTTCTGTAAAGAAGGCTGACCCAGGTCTCACTTATCTAAAATTAAGGTGTCGGCAGGGCTGCGTTTCTTTTGAAGCCTTCAGGGAAGAATGTGTTTCCTCATGTTTTTCAGCTTTTAGAGGCTGCCCATAGCCTTTCGCTCATGGTTCCCTAGCATTGAATCTGTAGATTGCCTTTGGTAGGATAGAAATCTTAACAATGTTGATTCTTCCCATCCATAAGCATGGGATATTTTTCTGTTTGTTTGTCTTTTTAAAAAGTGGGCAAAAGACATGAACAGACACTTTCAAAAGTAGTCATATGGACCAACCAGACACATGGAAAAATGTTCAGCCTCACTAATCATCAGAGAAATGCAGATCAAAACCACATTGAGATACCACCTAACCCCAGTAAGAATTGTCAATATTAATAAAACTAAAAACAACAGATGCTAGCGAGGATGTGGAGAAAAGGGAATGCTTCTATACTGCTGGTGGGAATGCAAAGTAGTTCAACCTCTATGGAACACAGTGTGGCAATTTCTAAAAGATCTAGGAATTGACCTTTTATACAACCAAGCAATCCTCCTACTAGGAATATACCCAGAGGAACTCAAATCATTCTACAAAAAAGATACCTGCACACTATTCACAATAACAAAAACATTGAACCAAATGTGCTGCCCATTTAAACTGGACTGGATGTTTAAAATGTGGTACATGCACACAATGGAATATTACACAGACATAAAGAAGGACAGACTTATGGACTTTGCAGCAACTTGGATGGATTTAGAGTCTATGATACTCAGTGACCTATCACAGAAATAAAGAACTGAGTACCACATGTTCTCACTCATAAGCAGACACTGAACATTTGCCATAATACTGTAAGAAAGGGATTGGCAGTAGTTGGAAACTGCCAGGGGAGGGAGGTGGGCACGTAACATCAGTAAGAGTACTTAATCTCAAACCAGGCAAAGTGGGGACGAAAGGGAGGGCCAAACTTTACCTATACAATGACCACTGTATCCCTAATCCTGAATTATACCCCACATCTTTAAAAAATTTTTTAAAGTGTCAAGGTCATAAGAAACAGAAAGAGAATGAGAAACTCACAGATTGGAGGAGACTAAGAAGACATTAGGGAACTCTAATGTCTAATTACCATTGCACACTTCTAAAGTCACTTTAAAGTAAAATATTTCTAAAAATTTTGAAATAGAAAAACTTCTTGATCACATGCTGAGTAACATCCAAAGTGCTTTTCAATAGCCTACAAAGGCTGATGTGGTGCTCGCCCTTCCCTCTCTGTCCTTGTCTTCTCATTCCTTCCTTCTTGCAGACAGCTTTAGTTTCACTGGTCTCCTTCCTATTCCCTTAATATTCCTGCCGTTCTCTTGCTTGGTACCTTGACACTTACTGTTATCTTTGCCTGAAAAGCCTCCCCTGACCATAGCATCATGTGTAGTTCTTTTACCTCTTGGAGATCTTTACTCAGATGTCCCTTAATCATGAGGCCTTCTCTGACCAATTCATATAAAATCACACTTAGTATGTCCTGCCATGCCCTACCTCCTGGATTGCTTTACTTCTCTGTTGCTCTTACAAAGCAGGAGATGTCACACTTGCAGACTTTAAACTTTACTATAAAGCTACAATAACCAAAACAGCCTGGTACTGTTACAAGAACAGGCATATAGACCAATGGAACAGGAAAGAAATTCTGGAAGCAAAACCTCATTTTCTCAACCAACTCATCTTCAACAAAGCCTGCACCAACAACCACCGGGGAGAGGAGAACCTCTTCAGTAAATGGTGCTGGGAAAACTGGCTGACCACATGCAGAAGATTGAAATAGGACCTCTATCTATCACCATATACAAAAATCAACTTTAAATGGATCAAAGACCTACAAGTAAAACCTCAAGCTATAGAAATCTTAGAAAACACAGGAGCCAGGCTCGGTGGCTCAGCCTGTAATCCCACGCCTTTGGGAGGCTGAGGTGAGTGGATTGCCTGAGCCCTCGAATTCGAGACCCGCCTGGGCAGCGAGACCTCATCTCTACAATAAATCAAAAAATCAGCGGGGCGTGGTAGCACGTGCCTG